>NC_074719.1:36189511-36489511 GCF_947242115.1 Biomphalaria glabrata | reverse complement strand
TTGATATATTCTAAAATAATATCTGAAAACATTCAAACCTTTCCTTGAAACTGGCTAAGTCCAGGAAATGTGGGCTCATATTTTTCAGCATGGTGACCAGTGCAGACAAGAACTCCATCAAATGTTTCTGTTGTGACCCCATCTGTTTCCTTGTCTCTATATTTGATCTCCCACTGACCAGTGATAGCAAACTTTTCTGACCTCTTCACATATAGCACCTCAATGTTGAATTTTATATGTTTGGCCAGCTTAAAATTATCAGCATACATTTTGAAGTATTCATATACCTGGTTAAGTTAAAACAGGTGGACTATTGAATGAATAGACATAAACATGTGAAAAAGAAATAAATTATACAAGCCACAAGAAAAACACTATTATTAACATGAACATTGACAATATACGAATATTATTATTACAAATCATTATTAGGGTTGTCTAAAAATAAAAATAAAAAAAAAATTTAACTGAAATTTAGAATAAACATATTTATATTATGGTAATTGCAAAAATTTTAATTTAATATTTGTATTACTGTAAAATAATAAAAAAAAGCCCCATGTTTTAAAAATTGATAGAAAAAAATTTTTGAATTGAAAAGAGACTAAGATTAAGAAATTCAGGTTTTCAACAAATATGTACTCTTAAGTTAATGAATATTTAAATGTAATGTCACTTAAACACTGCAACAGAAACCATTTAAAATTCAAAATGAGAAACTAACTAACTTTTTATGACTTAATTATTTAGAGCCTAAGAACTCCTCATGCTAACAAACAAAAAAATGGAACTATTCTCTGAGGCAGATCAAAAAATAAACTTTGTAACAGTTGAAGAAGACTATACAGATGTAGTTAGTTCAGTGGAGGGTTTAAGTATCTGGAGGCCCTTATATTTTTTTTTAAAGTTTTAATAAATTTCCCCTTATGAATGAAAATATATTTGAGTGGGGTAAGGCTCTTGGTAGATGCAACGTCATAAATTCTGAGCTGTACTTACATATTCCGAGCATGCTATAAGCATACACTTCTTAATCACGACATTTCTGCCAACCATAAAAATGCGAAACAAGAAAAGTAAAAAAAAAAACCTTTTAAAGTTTCTGACTCGTCAAAATTTTGATATATTTTAAACTCTTTTGTAGAAACCCTTTCTTCTGGATCCTCCAAGGCTGAAACCCCTCCTGCCCTTCCTTAGATCCGGCCCTGGGTTAGTTAGTTCAATGGTAAATTAATCTAGGCTCTAAGTAATTAATGCAGCTTACATGTGAATTGTGCATGAAAATGGGGAATTCAGCAGGTATGGGGAAATCACTGTATGCCATGATTTCTTTACTTGTGTTAATGACTGTTGACTTCATGACACAAGCTTGGCCATCCACTGGTTTGTCTGTATACCTCCACAGTCCCCCAATGTGCTCTGTTCTCTCAAAACACACTGGAACAAGTCCTTCATCCAGGCAGGCTTTGATAGCTACCAGGCCACTGGCTCCAGCTCCTATAACAGCAACTCGTTTTGGCTCCATCCCCTAGAAGACTGATCTGTGAAGCTGTGAAATATCAAAGCTGAAACGAAATTGAGCAACTAACAATAAATAAACTGAACGAGAATAGCCTAGAGCAGTGTTTCCCAAACTGTGTTTCGCAGAGCACAATGGACCATGAGGCCTGATTATGTGTTCCACTAACTACTGGAAATAAATGGAATAATTAACAAGTAGGCAACCATGTGCATTAATCTCTATAAAAAATAAGCGAAGTGTTCTGCTATATAGTCAGAATGTGTGAAGTGTCCACTAAGGAAAAAGTTTGGGAAACACTGCCCTAGATGACCGAAGTCATGCTCAGCTTTAAGATAAGGTTATATATAATGAAAGAAATGCAAATATAGTGTTCTTAAGAAACAGCTCCAACAGACGGCATGCATTAAACACAAGATTTCTATTCCAGCAGCAAGCTCATTGAAGCTGTATTAATAAATAACCTTTAGGTCTCCTTACCCTACATTATAAAAGATCTAATCCTATCATTGAATGAAAAATGATTTTTACAAGAGATCCAGACTAACTGCTGGCCTAGGTTTTAAAACCATATATATGATCTAGACCTTATGATAGATCATGATATAGTCATCTAGATCAGTGGTTCTCAAACTGTTCTCAGCGGACCCTTGGATGACCATATATAGGGTTTGAACAGAAAGATGAATACTGTGTGTACATCAACCTCAAATACTGTACCAACTACACGGTTAAATAGAGAATGTGCTGTCCGGATCTAGAACTACTGGCGCTCTCATTGAGACCTTTTTATTTGCCACGAGACTTTGGTGTTATTTACATAGTCCTGTTTTATGTTCCGCCTACAGCCAAGACGGAAGTTGCAGCTACACTATAAAATGCGTCATGAAAAAACCATGACGGTATTCTTGGTTTGACACGTGAATAAAAGATTGGTTCAAGTACTTCTAGAGATGGCAGGATTGATGAAAATATTTGACAATATAAAAAAAAACACCAAAAAGAGACACAAGAAAATGAGTCAGTGGTGAAGCTAGAGCTACAATGTTGCTCATATTTTAGAGAAGTAGAGAAAAATAAATTTTCTGACGAATGAAAAAAAAGATAAATTTCAAATATTCCATTAATTAATTTTAATAATAGATCCACAGGTTTCTAATAAAAGTATTTTTATTCAATTTCATTAAGCATTTGTATCTTTTCATTGACCATTGATGTGGCCCGGGGCATGATTGTCGGAAATTAAAATGGCCCAGAGGTCACACTAGTTTGGGCATCACTTTTCTATAGAATTAGAAGATCAAGATCTCTAGTTATTAAGTTATATAATTAAAAGTTAATAAAAGCGATAGATCTACACAGTGGTGTAGCTAGGGTATTTGATGCCCTGTGCGGCAGTTCCTCATGATGCCCTCCAAAAAAAAAAAAGTTTAAAACAGTGAAAAGTTTCTAATTTCGAAAAAAAGTATATTAATTATCTAAGAATTACTATTTCGCAAAAAATCGATTTTACAAAAAAAAAAGGTAATAGTGGATATCACGTGCTTTCTCGCGGGCAAACTATCGATACTTTAATCAAAATTAGTTTTTTTCCACTGTCTTGTTCAATAGATAAAATTGCAAAATTAGTGAGTCATAAATTCGTTATCGTTGATTGTAAGTATTTTTTCTCATCAAAGTAGGTTGAAAAAACTTCACTTGCTTGTAATCAAACTTACTGTGACTTACCAAAATAGTGAAAAACAATGTGAATCAAAAAAGCAATATTCGGGGACTGACATATATTTAAAAAAATACTCTAAATATAAGCTTAATAGATTCTTGTTTTGGAGGTTCTGAGACTTCTGGAGAAACTGCGAGAATTACCTGAAACTCCCAGACAAAATTCGTTTTTCTCTATTTCGCTGGGAGAACCATCTAAATTAATTTCCATGTGAGGATTCAATAATGGTGACTAAATATCATATTTATCAGCCATATCATGACGTTCTTATGGGGTTATTATTTCATGAACAATACGGTCCAAGGAAAGTATTTCCATCAGTAGCTCCTTCTTTGCGTTGATATAAATTCTATCTTCATCTTTTTTTCACCTGGCAATTTTTTCTTGTGGCCAATATGCCTTTGAGGCTCTGCATGACAATGTGCCATAAAATTTTGATCCAGATTTTAGGTGTACTGTGAAAAATAATCGAGAAATATTTGCTTTAAACTTTCTGTGTGATTTTTTTTATTCATTTTTTTTATTGTTGGGACATGTACGTCTTCGGTTTTTCTGGAATGGATCGTACTTGGATAGTAATTTTACTTCAGGATATTTCTTTGATTTTGTACTGCCAATTCTTCTTCAACTCGTTCGTGATGCCAACGGAGTGCCAGATTCTGCTTTAGGAGAAAATGCATGATGTCCAAGATTCTCTCCAGATAATCTCTGCACATTATCCCTTAGGCTTATTTAAATCTTGAACCTGCTGTCATTATTAGACAAACTTCAAGTTCCCTCCAAGCAAGTAATGTGTAGCTGAGAGGCTAAAACCGCTTGGTTACGGCTCCGCCACCTTACAAGGAGGCTTGAGTTTAAATCCCGACTCAAGCAGGGTTGTGTTTACTGAGCGGTTGAAAAATCTTCTCCGAGATACCCCCTCCCCCCACTGGTCCACAAAAGAGATTGGGCCATTACTAATTGGTAATTGAGAAAAACACCATTATACACTTGTCCATAACCAGTTGAACATGTAACACTTTAAAAAAGAAATATATAAAAGTGTATTTCCTTCAGCGATTTATATAAATCTGGTAACATTTGATTCAAGCTGGTCTACAGTCTACAGCTTACATTTATTTAATTTAAGAAATAATATTGGACTTAACAAATTACCAAAACAAACAAATGTTTTTCTTTTTATTTATGTAATTACAATGTGTAGTTTTAATGAGAGAGTTTTTCCTCAGTTTGTTGCCCCCCCCCCCACTTGATGCCCCATGTGGCCCGCACCACCAGCACATTGCTAGCTACTCCACTGGATCTACATTAAATTAATCTACAATCTAGTACTATTTATACTTAATTGACATAAATTATACTTTTTATAGTATTTAAAATTTAATATTAAATATATCTACTCTAGACTAATAGAAAAATGTAAAAATAATATAGATTTAATTTATTATATTTATTTAATAATATTAATAATAATCATAAAATAAAATTATAAATTAAAATCAATTTTAAATCATTATTGTCATTATTCATTTAAATCTTATAGATTAATATAGATCTATTATACTATTATTTAGACTTGGATTAGTTAGATGTAGACAAGTCACAATCAATCATTGTCACAATGTAGACTAAAACTTGAACTACCTAGACCTAGTCCTAAATATAGATCTACGTACAAATTTTAATTTTCAACAACAATGGAGAGAGAACTTATTATCTAGAATTTAGGCTAATACTGCTCAAGATCTAGAATATTCTAGAGTCAAGATCAGTAATATAGATCTAGACTCTAGTATCAAATTCAAAGATACAAAAAAAATATTTGTTATCAACCTTTGCCCTCCCTGAATCTAGGGGATACTACTTTAAAATTGAAAGAAACTTAAAAATAATATTAGAGTACTCTCCCTTGGAATCTATAAAATCTCACAGACCTATGTATATTTCTTATGTGGTCTGTAATCTAATACAGTGGTTCTCAAATTGTGATCCACGTATCTCCAGGGGTTCGCGAGATGACCGTAAGGGGTCCGCAGAAAGATGAAAATTGCATCCAATTCAATTAAGTTTTTCGCTTAAAGACAGTTTATCCAATTGTATACTTTAAATAATAACCAGCTTGCCCTTCTTTATTGCTTAATATGTCTATTAAAACCTACGTCATTTTTTACTCAGCTTGGCAAAACATCCATAATTGTTAACAGTCTTATGATAGAAATTTATTTTGCGCATGAAAATCAAATTTATTATTTTCATAAACTAATAAATGTCTTTATTTCAATTTGTCTACTTTTCAAGCCAATCAACGTTAGTCTTTCAATTTCTCTGCTTTATCACGCCATTCAAACATTTGATATTTTCCAACCGACGACCTTCAAACTTAATGACACACCAACAGCAGTCTGATTTTTAATGGTATTATTAACTTAAACAGCAGTAATTCGTGTTTGTTAATTGTTTTTTGCAGGTCCATCTAACAATTCTAACTGTTATAGATTATGGATAAATATTAAGAAGCGTAAGCAAACCTCTGAAGAAGATTAAGAATGTAGTGGAAATAGCGGCAATGAACTGAGGCATGATGTGGTAAGAGAGAAAATTAATTGGCTCTTAGATATTTACCATTCGGCTTTATACGGTACAAAGGCAACAGTGTTCAGTCACAATATGTTTGAATGTGTTATGGAGCAAAAGTTTGAAAGTTACTAAAGTGTCATCTTGTATCCAATCAAAAAGAATGAAAACACACATCGTTAGAATCAGCAGAAAATTATTACTAAGCCAACAACAGTGAATGAAAAAGGTCTTAATGTTTTCCTGTATTATGTCATTGCTAGTAGCACCCAGCCATACGGTTGCGGAGAGTTTGATTATATTAGTGGCTTTAGAAATATAGAATACGGGCAGACAGACTGCAACGGGGTTCTGCTAATATTTTATGGCTTGTAAATGGGTCCCTAAACGGAAAAAAGTTTGAGAACCTCTAATCTAATACAGTACTTGAGTTTGTAGATACCTTAATTTTTCTTTTGCACTAGCTTTCAGTACACTGTATACTCCCAGTGACGTAAAAAGGTACTCCTTGACCCTGATTGAAAATATGATAGCCGGCCCTTACCCCAAGATTGAGTACCAAAACAAATCTAGTCATCATGAATGACATGTCAGCCTTAATTTAAAAAAGACATTGATAGCGTAAGGCCTAGCTACTACCTTCTAGACTTATATGGTGTCATTGCACCCATTGCAGTTATAATTTCTGACACTTAATAGTGCCTTGACAATTAATTAATACTTTAACAACTTTTACGACTTCTAGAAATTTATATATATTGTTATAAACCTGGTGGTGGCACAGATGGGGGTAGTGGTACGTGTGTAGTCAACCGACGCAAATCGCCCCAGGCCAGCGCTAGACGAGCGGTCAACCGTGACGAGCTACGACGGTCAGCCGAGTCGAGTATCAACAGGACGGTTCGGGAAGGATCGCCGTCGTGAACAGAGCTCAGGAGCGTCACGAGAATTGTAGTCATCTGACCACCTAGAAAACGTCGAGCGGCGTTCTGTCCGGTTCGAGAAGGCCAGTAGGGACCCTATATAAGAGAGGAGGTGTCGCAGTCAAGACGGTCGAGAAAAGGGGCTCAATACAGCAAGGTTCAGAAAGGAGGTTCACGACAAGAGTTCAGAACACGGTCGACTACAGCACAGTTCAGCGGTGTGGTTCTGATCGAGTCCGACACAACGAGCCTAGTGTGTGAAGTCAGTCCTGAACTGTTGAACCCAGTGCACGCCCGGAACGAGACGGAGAGGCCAGTGCAAGAGTTGATACGGAGGTACGGTGTTATCGGAGAGATATTTGTACAGTGTACGTGTTGCCAACTGTACAGTATTGGCTGTTATTTATTCAACTATTAAAGTGTTACGTTACTTTGGAGCCCTGAGTTGTCAAGTTCTTTAAGTTGGCGGTGTATGGTGCAGTTTGCAGAGAGCCTGGATAGTGAGATTCGTAACATATAAAATAAATAGAAACAAATTGATGAACAATTTGTTTACTGTACTGTAGGCAGTGTCTGGGGACTCGAAAATTTCAGCATCTCACTAAGTGATCATTGGAAGTGATCTAAAAGTGAATTGTAATAAGGTAAAATAAGTAGACTACTCCTTTCAGGCCTTGCAATTTATGGGGCAGACGATGTAAGGGTAATCTGTTTCCATGGCCGACGGTTAACGAGCGTGTCATGTGGTCAGCACAACTACTAACAGTCTTTTTCTTTCCCTTATTAATGCCATTACCCATTAGAGTTGGCTGGACTCGAAGCGTTCTTAAATTCCCAGTCTTCAGCGAGATTTGAACCAGAGGCCCTCGGACAAGTGCTTTACTACTCAACCACCTCTTCCAGAATCGCTATAGTACGTCTAGCCTATACTATAAACACATAAGGCACTACTCATGAGACAGATAATGCATACACCAACGGTGCAGTGAGCATTCCTAGTAAATTGCACATGTATTGTGGAGTGTGTGTATGTGTGTGTTTGTCTGTTTCTATGGTTATGGTAGGAAGACGTTAGCGATTGGTTCTGAATGATACAAGATGGCAACATTGTCATCAGTGGTCTTAGAAAGGACAGACGACTCCAGAACGGGAGAGGTGCTATTGCTGTATTGTAATGAGTTAGATTTTGTTAAAGATACCATTATATCATTACTAAAGTTTACTACACTGATTTCATGTAAACCTGAATTTGTTTATTTTGTAATCAAAGTTCTATTTAGTTTTGCTCACCAAAAAGAGGTTTTTCGAGTTATTTCAAGTTTTTATTGCTACAAGTCAACGGCCGTCCACAACAACAAGTAATAAATCAAAGCAAGACATTTCAGAAATGGCTTAATATTTATTGAAAATATTTATTTGTATTTTATTTAAAATCATAAAACATTTCATCAGGCTCCTACTGTACAGACATGGACAAAAACAGAATCATTGTGGTAGTAGAGTCATACAAAGCATGAGAAGTGAACATTTCTGTGTACGTAAATGGGAAGGGGGGAATAACATTTGGAAAAGTAAACTCTTTTGTAGTTGACACTCGGAGAGATTGTTTTTTTAAATATAAAACACGTTTTCAAACATACCGGACATGGTCAGAAAATACATGGGGATGTGGATACGTCTGTACATGGAATTGATGCTTGGATACACAGAGGAACATATAACATCGGTATGGCATTTCGCAGGTGACATCTTTTGTAAACATTGTTACTAGGTAAGATTTTCATTGTAAGTTTAATACAAACAAAAACAAACATATATATTTTTTAAAAAAATTCTTAAAGCATGAATATTAAACTAAAGAAAAATTACAATGATATAAAACAAAGGTGAATACCGAAAAGAAATTATTAAAAGAAAAATACGAAGCATGAGAAATAAATTTTGGGAGAAAGTACAAAGTAATTGAAATGATTATAGCACAAAAAGTGGTTGGTTATCTGAGATATGTCAATGAAGTTTTGAATGTTAGATCGCTCTCTGATGTGGATATTGTTCCTTAAAAGAAACGTAATGCTACAAACGAGGTTGAAACCTCATAAGTCCTACGCAAAAAAATGTGCATTTTAAGAGTGTACAGCTACTTGTATGTTTTAGCATGAACATCTTTCTCCCCTTCCCCTATTAGAAAAAAATTAGTTTAGGTTTATTTCTGTAAAGAGCATAGTTAATTTTATGACTAGAATTTTGATCACGTCATTTTCATTTGTTTTATGGAGGTTGCTCACATGCAATTTCGGTTGGTTTCTAAAGACTGTCATTTACGGTTGTTGTTTTTTGGAAGTGGGTCACGACATGTCATTTCCGTTTGATTTTTTGAAAGTGGGTCACGACATGTCATTTCCGTTTGTTCCTATGGAAGTAGGTCCCACTAGTTATGAGAAGTTTTAACATTTTCGCGTTCCTTGTATTCTTGCAATAAAATGTTAAAAAAGGTACCACCTCGAACTAAGGATCCGGCAACTTCAATAAACTTTATACTGAGAATGAAGTCTACAGAGTCTAAAAGATACCACCAGACATCATGAAAAGTAGAGGAGTTAAATAAGTTATTCAGGAAATCTTTGTCAACCCTTTGCGTTATTATCCTAACATTGACTATATAGTTATGTTCTCTTATTGTAGTCTTGACATAACTGCCTTACCAGTTGTCTAAACAATATATGTATTTAAAAAACAACATCTACTACCACTTGAACCATTCACGAATTCGCTTGATTCAACACATGAACTCTAGAATCGCCTCTTCGTTTTTAATGTATTCTTTTATCAGTAAAGTTGATCAAAACCTTTACTTTAAAACCACATCTAAAAAACACTACTCACTAGTTTCGATTGGTGTTGCTCACCGTGCGTATTAAGACAATATATATATATATATATATATATAACTGATTTCATTCAGTAGAAACAAATTTGTTCACGTGAATAGGCTATATTGTATATTTAAATATTTGGTAAACATTTTTAGTATTATTGAGTGCTCTACATATAACAAATCATTGATGGTATACACTCCATAAACCCTACAATATTACAATATTTCTCTTATAGTATATACATAGTGATGTCAAATTTTGCAAAGTGAGGAAATTATTCTATAATAGCCGGCTCTAATGGATGAGAAGCCTTAGATAAAACAAGAAGCTGCAATAGCATTGTGCCCTATCCCTAACGATACATACACAATCTTTTTAATCCACCCGGGCCTCCATAAGACGCGAGCCTTCGAGCGATGGACCCTTTACCCCCCAACCTTAGCGAGCCCTAATTACCTATATAACATTAGCTAGACGTCGAGTTCGTAGCAGTACAAAATATCTGCTCAAGAGGAAATTACTGGAGAGAAAGTGGATCGAAGCTCCGAGAGTATTGATGACGTCATTAGTGAAGCAGCCCTGATGATTTTATAAATATTTTACACCTTCAAATTATAACCCCCCACCTTCAACTTGAATTAGCAACTCTTAAACCTGACAAAATTTAAGGTCGATATTTAATATGTTATCGATTTGGTTACTTTATAAAATAACTCGTAAAGTTAATTTGAAAGTGATTTCGAAATACAAAATCTTAATTTTCACTTATTATCCTTATCCCTACCCTTACATTTTCATTAAATGAAAGCTGACGATGTCGTTTTTTTTTTTAATCACGCGTACGATTGGCGTTTACCTTATTGATTGACACCCCAAAATGACAATTTTGTCTATTTTAAGGATATTTTGATGAGTTTCAGGAGATTTCCATGTGCTCATTGAAAACAAGGGGGCCACGGGAACCCCATTATAAGTTATAATGGTTTAATTTAATAATTTACAGCTAGGATTAGTGCGAGGCTTATGAAAGTTCGGGTAAGTCATGTTCCAGAAGTCACCCAATAAAACCTACTCAACCCAAAGATCACCGCGCATAGGAATCCCTTAACGTGGTAGATGACTTCACATATCTGGGAGGCATAGTATCAAATGACGCATTGCTTTAAAGGGAGGTTGATATGTAATCAGGGATAGTCGTGCTTTTGTCTACCAAAATCAGTGTCTACTAAGCAGTGATTCTCTCAACCCCTCTTTGTGGATCGAGACATGAGTACTTTATAGAAAGCAACTAACGCCTTCACCAAAGATATTTGCACACCATCATGGACATACGGTGGCAAGACCGCACAACAAACAGCAATATTCTTGCGAAATGTTATGAACTTCTTATAGTCCGACAGTCACGCTGGGCAGGGCACTTTTTTTTTAGTGAGCTGAAAGGTGGTCGGCGTAACAGAGATGCCCAACAATAACGCTTCTTTGGAATACTAACGCGATGTTTTAAGTCTCTTAGGAAAAAATGCGCCATTTTACGTTGTTACAAGGTGCACGTTTTACCCTATAACGATAAAGATTTTGCATCACTTGAGGCTTCGAACTAAAGCCATAATGAATATACTAATTGGAATATTAAATGTCAGATCGTAAACATTTTAGAAGTTATACTGCAAAGACTTTCTTCCAAGCCAATAGTTTTACGCAAAAGATGCATTGTAAAACGACACGACGTGAGTTGTGGTTTGTCTAGACTGTAGGAGGACTTTTCATAATTACAAAAATATTCCCAAAATATATATATATATTCTTCCTTAATTATTCATCCGAGCGAGGCTCGGTCACCTGGTACTGAATTGTCATGATATAAATCTATAACAAATGTTTCACTATCAGATCAAGAAAAAAGAAGAGATGATCAATGAAGAACGCAGGAAGTAAAACAAAATATCACAATGACTCAAAAGGAAAACCAGGAAATAAGTCAAAGATCATAATAAGCAAAACAAAAATAATAATTAGCAAAAAAAAAAGATCATAATGAGTAAAACGAATATCATAATGAGCAAAACAAAGATGATAATGAGCAAAACAAAGATGATAATGAGCAAAACAAAGATCATAATGGGTAAAACAAAGATCATAATGACCAAAACAAAGATCATAATGAACAAAACAAATATAATGAGTAAAACAAAGATCATAATGACCAAAACAAAGATCATAATGAGTAAAACAAAGATCATAATGACCAAAAACAAAGATCATAATGAGTAAAACAAAGATCATAATTACCAAAACAAAGATCATAATGAGCCAAACGAAGATCATAATGAACAAAACAAAGATCATAATGAGCCAAACGAAGATCATAATGCGCGAAACAAAGTTGATGAGTTAACAAAGATTATAAAGGAATAAAACTGGCATGTCAAGAAAGATGTGAAATCGTTGCTTGAAAATGTCTCATCAAAAATTATTCTAAACGAATCTTGGTAGGACAATTCGGTCTTTTGAAAATCAAGTCAGACATCAACAAAGTGACCTACAACCAAGTTATTAACTTCAAGTTATGTGAGGGTATTGACATACAAATGTTTTTTTTTAATCAGCTGAACCAATCGTCATAGAAGGCATGATCACTGACATGCAACGTCGCAACACGTGGACAGTTTAGACCAATAGCGTGTTGCCACGTCACAGGCCTGTACGACGTGGCAATGAGCTATTGATATCCACAGCCGACAGGGTGTGACGTCGCAGGTCAGCGGTGAGGTCTTCTATTACGAATGATCTCGGCTGAACACCCTATCAAAATAGCGATGGTATTACTATCACATTATTTTAAGAAAAAAAAACAACAACGAGTTCGGGCCCCGTATAATGTAATCATTTTTACACGATGTTTCACTCACGTGTCTCACAGCAACTCAATGGAAAAACTCATTTAAAAGCATCGTACACCAACTAAGGTTATTATTAAAACTATAAGCTTGTATATAGATCCTAGGTCTACATGTTCATAACACATATCTCATTTAAACATGACCAACCGGACACTCAAAAAATCAACAACTCTACAGAGGTCACTAGTCAGACCGTCAACACTGGTCCATCTCTACAGGTCACCAGGATCAACTAGTTTACCAAAATACCTGCAGTGGCGTAGCTAGGGTGGGGGGAGGATTCGAAAATCCCACCGGCCCCCCACTTGAGGGGGGCCCCCAAATGAGTGTTTTTTTACATTAAAATTAAATATTACGCAAACGATGGAAGATTAATAGCTACGCCCCTGCGTACCTGTCTGTCTTTCACAAATAATTTTACACTAAGATTTGGTAATTTGTTATACTTTGAAAGACCTTGAACCTAATAAGCATATAAGATTAATTGGGTAACAAAGGCTGTTTGGTTATCATGCAGGCCACATGCCATCCTTGTTAGCCTTATGAGCCTGCTATTTCTGAAAGTGAATTACAATTGAATAAGGAAAATGTCAACCATTGTGTTTTAACAGTTGAATTTTTTTAAAGGGCCTTATGACATGCCAGTAACAACTCTGTGTTAATTACTCAAAACGACCCATAGGGATAAATCGTCAATACAATGTTGGAAATGAGGTCAAGCCTTATGCATCCTTATATGATGGCTGTGTGCTGTATCCATGAATTCTGGGCTGTCTTTTTTCAAAATGAAATATGAATAGATTATATACTCTACTTTTCCAATGGGGTGGTTTTATTTGAAAGCTTTACAAATATGGACATGGTTCTCGACTCTTAAGTGCAGTGTTTCCCAAACTGTGTTCCGCGAGTCCTGAATAGATGTTCCACCAACTACTGAAATAATAAACTAGTAGGCCGCAACGTGAATTAATAAGAAAAGTATTCCGCTAAATACTCAGAATGTGCGAAGTGTTCCGTCAAGAAAAAAGTGCTTTAGTGTCTTACTATGTTTATAAATGCAAAAATAGAAAAAAAAATACTTAAAAAGAAAAATTAAGCTTATATAAGAGAAAACGAAGCACAATCAATGCCACACCGCATAATACTTCAAGGTTTATCTTCCCTTTTTCTTACATAAAACAACATTAAATAATTACCACTAATTGATTAGAAAACAGGTTAATTTTCTAATTGATTCGTGTATTGCCTCCTTTATGACTAACTGAGCAAAATTGCAACTTCATCTGAGGATGGGAAGTGGGAGAAAAAAAACGAGTAAAAGAATCCACCCAGACAGACAGAAAGACAGACAGAGTTAGCTGTTATAAGCTTTGTATAAAAGGTTTGCAAACAACGCTATGATCCCTGGTTAAAAAAACTATCCACCCTTCGCCTGGCTGTTCTACAGGAGGTTTTCGGCCAGATTGGACTAGCATTCATTTGTATTTTTGGAATGTCTGAAACTTTCAAGTCAATTCACGTTTTTTTTGTTTTTTTTTGAAATTCATGTTTGGGTTTTCACAATTAGAGGAGGAACTTTTGCGATGGCCACTAAAGAGCCAGGTAAGATCTATTTAATGCTATGTCTACACACGTATATTTTTTAATGAAAAGTGTTGGTTAAATTGTTTCGCAAACACTACAGCTACATTTTGCTATGTCTGTTGTTTTGACATTCATTACAACCATTTCTCTTCGACAGAATCTAATAACATCTCGGAAAATTTAAGGAGCACTATAGTTATATAGTTATACAACTCTAAACTCTCTTCTCCCCCCCCCCCACCACCCCAACTTAATCTTTATATTTCTACAGCAGGGATGCCCGAACCACGACACGCGGGCCATAATAAGCCCGTGATCAGATGCTATCTGGTCCCTATAAACAATGGTCACAGTGTAGAATAAAGCCGCAGAGGTTCCATTCTATTGGATGAGACTTTGTTTTCCTGTTGTTGTTTTTTTTGCGAAACGATTGAGCACCATTGTGTAAATGTGCCCGAGTGCGTGTTGTGCGATTATACGTTTGTACGTGTGTGTGTGCTTATGTGTGTGTCTTTGAGTTTTTTTTCCTCTTTCTCAAGTCATACCCAGAAATTCTTTTTGCACAGAAAATAGAATACATTCTGCATCTTCACCTCATAAGATGTCATTAGTTGTCATTAGATGTCATGTTTCTTTTTTTTTTATCACAGAAATGTCAAAGATGCTGATGTGCTAAAACGACAGCGTTGGCCTTTCTTGTTCCCTTAACTCTTCTTTTGAGACTTTAAGACAGTCTTAGAGACATCCGCGTGAAAGGGGGGAGGGGTGCTGACGTAGACGGGTTTGGTAACTGGAGATGCTGGTGATGGTCACAGACGATAAACATGACCCAGACGGTACTGAAAGTGAATGGCCGGGGCAGGAGTGGTGGGGTAAAGTGAGCTGAAACTTGCAAGTGTATTGGTGGACACAGACAGGAGAAACTCTTCATCCCATTTCATTGAAGAGGACATTTTAGAAAAAATACAAAGAGGTAACTGTGAGTCCAGGTCAATGCTCGCATCTCAATTTCCCTTTTTGTTGTTGTAGTTGTTAGTGTACATGTTTCACACGTTGCTTCAAAAATTAAAAAAGAAATTAAGTCATGGGGAAAAAAAATTCATGGGACGACGATATGCAGGGTTTGAACTGGGGACCATCCTGTCAATATCCTGAAGCGCAAACCAAATAACCAGGCAGCTGTCCTAAAGGATCGTAAAAAATGTCAAAATTTGTAGAAAAAATATTCCTGAGTTTGGAACTGATAAATTTTGGTACCAACGAAAAAAAAAAGCACAACGGTTATAATATCTTATCTTCTGTTCTTATAAATACAGACGTTACTTGAAAAAAAAAGATTACGTCCTGCGCATGTCTTTAGTTGAATCAGGTCATGTTAGTTAATCAATGACTTAAACTCTGCCAAGACTTAGGGTTTCCTGGATGACCCAGGCAACCCATTCGATGCTCTAATAGTGCTAGGGAGGAAGAAGCATTTGTATAAATTTGTCCTAGCATATGGAATAAGGAATGTGCCTTTATCTTTTTGTCTTTCTGAGTATTTTATTAGATTTAGTTTTTGTATTTGAATATAATGGTTTAATGTTTTATGCATGATTGCTACTTTATTTTTAAGTATTCTATCCTGAAGGTTTTCTAAATTTAGTGATTTAGTGATTAATCTAGAACAAATGTGAATATTTGTTTCTTATGAATCTCACTGCTCTATTGTGTATCTGTTCCAGCTTCTTAATGTTTTCTTGTGTTGAGTATTGAAACTATCTTTAAAACTAGAAAAGTTCCTTTATTTAAAAAAGAAATAAGTACGATAAGGAATTATTTACAAAGTTGAGTCTTATTGAATTTTCGTCAGGTTTGATTCTCACTTTTGGGCTCAAACAGTATGCCACCTGGAAAAAAAATATTTTTCTATTTATTTCTTTGCTGAAATATTTTCTTTCGAGAGGACTTACTTCTAAAGGAAAAATAGAGGACACATTTGTTTAACAAAAGCCTTGTCGCTTAATTATGCTGTATATGTTAGTAACAAATATAACTGACTATCCAACATTTATTTGTACAAAGCTTATATCAACTTCGTCTCCTTCTCAGGTACCGTCTGTTTTTTTTTCAAACGTTATTTAAACGTTATGTTTCACACATCTAATCTCGGATCAAGTCAAAATTTATATCATTATTTATTGTACCCAACAACACACCAATCAATAAAAAAATTAAATTAACCAATTAGTTAAATAAATATTACTAATTAATTTTTTGGTCTGTTATCGAAAAAGGGAAAGAAATGCTTCTTATTCAGAAATGTTGATGTTTATAAATATATATATATATATATATATATATATATATATATATATATATATATATATGTGTGTGTGGCGTTTCCCCCCTTCCCTTTATTATCATTTGTACCCCTTCTTTCTCCCAATCTCGGAACAAGTTGACATTTTGCATAAATATTCATAGTCGAAGACAATTTATGAATCAATTTAAAAAAATAATCAATTAGTTAAATTATTGGTAATTAATTAATGTTGTTTCATATAGCAGAAAGGGAGCTAAACCCTGTCATTCTGAGACATATGGCAGATATATGGCAGTAATCCCCTTAGATAAGCTTTGTTTAAAAAAAAGTTACATATTTCTCTCCAAAATACGAAAAAAAAAATTAAAAGATTCTTTTAATCAAAAGTGAAACTTGAACTTTGTGGTCCTTCAAATAAGTATATTTCGTGGGATAAATGGCATAGATAAATTATCTAGAGGGATTTAAAGGTTGGAATGAACAGTCTAGAGTTCAATCACAACAAAAAAAAAAAGTGATTGAAGAGATTGCGCTAGCACTATACCATGTTCTTACCTCAAACTCATCTAACATATGGAAGTACGGCTACAATAATAGGAAAATAGAATCACTCGTCTAATATTGCCTTGTTGTTGAAAAGAATATCGATATCAGTTTTCAGAGGCGCCGCTAAGGTAGGTGCGGTTGACTCACGTTGTCAAACCTTGCCCCGTCCTTTTTTCATAGATGCAGTGGAAGACTTTAACGACACACAAAAGTACCTTTAGACTAAAGACTTATTTACTGATTGCCCACTTCCGTTGAAGCGTGTACTATGTTGCTGAGATGCCGAAACCTTTTGGCTACGGATTGGCCACCCAACAAGAGGGACCGAGTTCGAATCCAGACTCAAGCGAAGTTGTGCTTGCTGAGCGCCTAAAGGAGTCACGGAAACCTTATCCAGATACCCCCCTCCCCACTGGACCACAAAAGAGATTGGATCATAGCGCACTGAGCATGGTATAAGCATGAAAAATGCGCTATAGTAAAGCAATTTTAAAAATACCAATCTAGACTCTCGACAAGAGTTAACCCAGTGACAAGCCACTTATACTTATATAATAATACTTATATGATTATACTTATATAATAATTATATTTATATTTTGTTGTAAGATAGGTCAAGCAGTTAAAAAAATTAATTAAAAAGGAACTAACTTCGTTTGAATTTTTACCAGAAAATCTGACAATTTTCCATTGTAAAAATCTGCCGTGTGACAATCTGACAGTGCCAATCTGACAATATGCCAACTTGAAAATTTGACAATGTGACAATCTGACAGTGGCAATGTGACAATTAGACAATGTCACAGAGTAAGTACACACTTGCTCTTTCACACAGATAAGCGTCATGATATAACATGTTCGAATCAAATATTATATTTAATTACATGCATCAAGAATGAAAATAATGAAAGATGACATCCAGCGAATCCTTTTATTACACAGCAAAAGTGATTTCGTCCTCATCCCATAGTACACACCCTTTTTTTTTTCTAAACTCTTAAAAAGACATAAACTGGTAATCATGAGCAGCATTTCACATTCACGGTATAGAAAAATAAATTGTTTACCATTTATATCACATCATCGAAAACAAATAATAATAATTATGAATAATAACAATAATAATGATAATATTAATATTAATAATAATAATAAAACCTAGGAATATTTGTATAAAGAGCATTATAACGTCTGGGCAGTCGAGGGTTAAATGAAACAGACGACAGCAATGAGAAGGTTAAAACATTTAAATTAATAAAACCCCAAGAAATATTTGTAAAAATAAACACACAAAAAACCCAGACTTTATTGAGCAAACATAATATGTTCACATTTGCAGTTTAATCTCGTGGACGTGGTGTGGAATTGATACGTTTGACCGCTGGTCAATGCGTAAGTAGATCATTTGGTTAGTTACCACTTCATTGAAATTAGACAAGTTTCTCACGTTTGAAAATATTCCTTTTTTTTTTCTTAACAAATTTTAAGAGCAAAGTCTCAGCAAAGACACTTGACCAGTCTCAATTATTTCAATGTCCTTTTTTTTTTAGAACATATGAAACCACATGGCTTTATATTACATCAATTTATTGCAAGTTGATGAAGACAATTTTTTACATTATATAAGAATACTTGTAAAAATTGCTATTAATAGAAGAATGGCTTTCAATTTTCTGATTCTGATTATCGCGGCTCAATATCTAGACCTAGTTTATAAGAGACTTTTTTTTTTGCTACGTTGGGGGGGGGGGCGTTGGTTTCCACCACCCTTCTAATACCGACCGCACATTTTATCACTCTTAAAACGTATCCTGTTTAGTTATAAATGAATCTTAAAGATTAACAAAAGTCAGCGTGACTATTTCGAAAATTGATTCATTTTTTTAGTGAAATGGTGACCGAACGTTCCTTATGCAAAATAAAGCAGGTCTATCAAAGTCAGCTGAAAAGAGGAACGCGATGGCAAGGCCATACACGAATAACATTGCGTCGCACCTTCATGGAAGACCTAATTTCAGTGGGCAGTAGTTGAGAAGAGGCTGGGAAGTCGCCTATGACGGATCTCTGTGAAGAGAGCTTGCTGCCCTATGCACCTAAACGGGTGGTGACCTAATTCTGATGCCAGGCCATTTAAATTTGGACACATCATTTCATCTCCCCTCTTTTCTTTTAATGTGCATTTTTCTTACACTTCCTGCAGAAGTTGTGAATGGCTGGATATGACCCGCAGGCCTTAAGTTGGACATCACTGCTTTTGGAGTAAAATGACACAATATCTATAAAACTTTTTTTTTCCTGCCTATTTGACTTTCGTTTCCTCTGAATAATTGAGGATAATTTTGACTCTGGGTCTTACGACGTTCAAATAGACGTTCACTTTCATTCAATGGGCTGCTTCTACGTTTAGGCAGGCTGCTCGGTAACAAAAACAAGAGATACTGGGTGCACACACACAGAGAGACAGAGAGAGAAAAAGAGAGACAGAGAGAGAGAGAGAGACAAAGAGAGAGATAGAGTACAAATATTGCATTTCTTTTAGCCCTTACGTAATCGGAATCCCTCTCACTCTAAGCCACCGGTTGCAAAATCACACATATTGGTTACATTCTTTAAATAATAGGTTTTACTCTAGGTTTAAACATTGAACTTATGACTATCAGTAATGTACTATCTAAACTATGATTCTGCTGATAAAACAAAAAGTATTAAAGAATCTTAAAAATACCGTCTACGTTTTTTTAAATGAAATATGTTAACGATAAAACTCGTTATATATTTTACGTATTAAAAAGTTAATTGCAATCTAAAATGTATAATTTTAATTAACAGATGAAAATATTTACGCCTATATAAATTATTCTGTTTTGTTGATTTTTTTTTTATTTCTCAAAAATAAAGTTATACATATCAAAGGTGTCATGATAAAGAAAAATCCTCATATTGCATTCAGATAAAATCAGCATTTGGCGCAATCGGACCATTTGTTTTATATATTACGAACTTTAGCTTAAGCTGTACCATCTGGCAGGCATACTCTTCTCCTTGAGCAGTTCCTGGCAATGCACGCCATCTTCCGAGTCCGGAGGCAGCCGAACACGACCAATGCATTCGTCCACGCCGATCTTGTTGTCGTGGTAGGCAGAGACTTCAAGGCCGATGTTCTTTAAGTTTTCTCTATGCACGCTAAAGACAAGAGCCTCGTTCCAAGTGGGAGAATTGGTGCCGTGTGCAGTGGAAGTTTTCTTCTTTTTCAGCTTTTTGCTTCCGGAGGTCAGACAGACTTTGATGAACGAATCTGAAAGAAAGGATGGAACA
Source organism: Biomphalaria glabrata (assembly GCF_947242115.1). Taxonomy (NCBI): domain Eukaryota; kingdom Metazoa; phylum Mollusca; class Gastropoda; family Planorbidae; genus Biomphalaria; species Biomphalaria glabrata. The sequence continues at coordinate 36,469,246 of NC_074719.1, read as the reverse complement.
GTTTGACCGGTTGCTACGATACATAAATACAATAGGTATTTTACCACAACATAAGCCTATGACATCATTTTATTAAAGTTACAAATCCAGAAACGACAAAAACTCAACACCAAAGAATAATATCTTTATGACATGTATTATTAAAAAAACAGTTAACATTAATGGTGTACTTTTCATTTATTTATTTTTTTTTTTGGGGAGGGGGGGAAATGTTTTGCAGGGCGAAGGTTAACGAAGGTGTCTTTTGGCCAGCACAATGACCGACCACCTTCACTTATATCGGCTGCATTGAAAATGAAATAAAATTATGCAATCTTTTAAAAACTTAGTGAGCTCCGACAAGTTTCGGTCTTTCGTTTTTAGTTCTTTGCGAGGCCCAAAACAACTGGAGGCCCTAGGAGGCTGCCTAGTTTTCCTATGCCTAATGCCGGCCCTGTTGGGTACCCATGAGAGGGTAGGACTTAACTAATCCTGAAGTTAAAGACCAGGTCTTCACTGGAATACGAATTCATGCCCTTGTTTCTGAAGCCAAGCGCTTCATTACTCGGCCAATTTACCTTTTAAAGTAAATTCCCCCTTTCAGACCTTGCGATCCTATTAGGCAGATGATATGAAGGCCATCTGTTTCCGTGGACCACGGTTAACAAGGGCCAAGTTAATGTTTTTTACTGCTTTTTTTTTTTTTTCTACACTTATGGGCTTTTTTTTTCTTTTTATAATTTTATAAGTTCAATGAAAAAAAAAGCAAACACAGAAATACACAGATGAATAGGTTGACTTGAATGAAATCCTAACCTAGCATCTGATCTCTGTGCCATTATTCTAAAATGTCACTACCTAGAAAGAAAAAAAAACACAAAAATGCAAAAAAAGTCTTTGAACTGTTTTTCTCTGAAATGTCAACCAGGCGACTTCCGCTACACTGCACCGCACACGTTTCATCAATCTGTCTAGTGTTTAATTCACTACTTCACAATAGCAGAGTACAGACAGAAGAAAAAACAAGATGTGACAGCTTAGGGAGGAATTAGCCTTACTATAAGATGACAAGGCTTTTACGGTGTAGTCTAACAAATTTGTAGCCGAGATTTTTTTTCATGTTTTTGTTTTCAGAATAGAGACTTTTTTTTTTCAACGCATACATTATTCAACAGTTGAACAAAGAAACATTTTCTGTTCTTTCACAACAAAGTAATCGGATAGTTATAAACAGAAGAACAATGATTGTCGACATTAAAGCTATTAGCCGTTTTTGTTTCCAATGGAAGTAATTTGATAATTTAGAATTAATATAAGAATTATTTAAAAACAAATAAATATCAACAAGCAAAAATTTTATATAAGGAAAAAACGCCCAAGATTTTTTGTATATTTTCATTCAATAATTTTATTGCATCAACTGCTTCATACTTTATTAAATTTCGACTAAATACGAAATTTTAAAAATAGATCTAGACCAGTGATGTCCAAACTAATTCAACGAGTGGGCCATTTTAATGTCCGACACTCGTGTCGCGGGCCACATGACCAAAAATGTACAACAAAAAAAAAAACGCAATGAAATTGACCTGAAACTATTTTATTGGAAACTTGTACTTGCATTAATTAATGGGATATTGCAAGTTTATCTTTTTTATACGCGACGGAAACTGGCTTCATTTCTCTACTTAAAATGTGGGCTGCATTGCAGCTTTACCAACAACTCATTTTTCTTGTTTCTTTTTGCTAAATATTCCCAACGATCCTCCAAACTTTTGGCTCAGTTTCACAATTTTTTAATCGCGGCTCAAACCAAGAATACCGTCATATTTGTTTTGTAATCTTTGTATATGTTGGTTTTGAAAACGGCCAAACTTTAACAAAACAAATCTGTTTACTTATTACCATGTTCCACCAAAAAGTAAAGATACGTTCTCCTTTTCTTTTAGATTCTAAATTCAGAGTTCACTTTTAGTTTCTTTGGCTCTCCCATTTCATAAGCCTAAAAATGTTCAATGTCATGGACCCAATCCATCTGAGAAAAAGTCAGGGCCCTAACGTGGGTAAAGAAAAGGGAGGGAATTTTATACACTTTGTAGCGACGTTTCGGCGGGCCGGATAAAACAACGTCGCTGGCCGGATCTGGCCCGCGGGACGTATGTTGGGCATCACTGATCTAGACTAACAAAAATAAAATTGGACGAACGTTTCTAACGTAATATGTTGTGTCGCTATGTATTGAGATTCAACACGATCAAATGAGTCATTCACAGTACATTTAGAATTGTATCTATATAACAAATCGGTAACAAATCATTTTTTCTTCTGAAACATCTGCCTATGATTTTAGGGTGTCTTATTAATAAATTCTAGGTCACTGAATTCGAAACGAATCAGTTGAGCCTTTGTTAGGCTACTGTGTGAGTGTGTCAGACCACCTAAGAACTTGTGTACATCACAAAACTCCATTTCTTACTTTGTATTCTAAAAACGGTAAAACCATTGATATGGGTTGAATATAGGGAGCCGATGATAAATGCAGTGATATAGCACCATGAGGTATCATTCCGGGCCGGTCCTAGGTAATTAAAAGCACTAGGTAGGTGAATTTGGTGGCCCCAAATAAAAATTAAAAAAAAAAAAAAATATGAATACATAAAATCATGCAATTTATTAAAACTTATCAGTATCGATATAGAAATCAATCAAAAGGTTTTCGACACCTTCTTTATTGCTAACACACTAATAACATTCAAATGAGCATTACAAAATATAAAAGGAATTTTTTTACAATTTTTGCGACTTGATATATATTAAATGCAAAACGTAGTTCAGTGAAATTTGCCGATAAGATTAAAAAATTAAATAAAAAAAAAATGCCCACCATCTTGACTTCAGAAAAACTTTGTGTGGTTACAAAGTATAACCTAATCATGACCTAATCATGACCTAATCAATTCGTTTTGCACGGTAGGAATGCTACTTGAACTGCAAATCTCGTTTTAATGTGTAGTCAGCTCTACAAAAGATGGAATAAATCTAATTATGATGAACTGAGAAACACTACCCAAGGGATCCCCATTATCTTAATGATCTAGAATCTAAGACAATTACTTTTTTTTTGCCTGGGGGGGGGGGGGAACGAAGGTGAATCGAGTTCTGTAATGTAACATCCGTTAAATGCACGACAGGGAGGCCAGTAAGGTTAAATTCCCAATGGTTTAGACGTTACACTTTTATAGAATTAAATATAAAATTACTGTTGTTAAAAAAAAATTAGTTACAAACCAAACGAACTTAAGTTTCTCATTTCATGCGATTTATCAAAAGGGAACATTTATAGAACAAAAAAAAGTCAACTTCCTTTACCCGAACCATGAACAAATACAAATCAGCAATATAGGATTTAACAATACACAAATCATTAATATAGAACTCAACACTATAGAACCCAACAATATAGAACTCAATAATATAGAACTCAACAATATAGAATTCATCAATATAGAAATCACCAAAATAAAACTCAACAAAATACAAATCAGCAATATAGGATTTAACAATACACAAATCATTAATATAGAACTTAACACTATAGAACTCAACACTATAGAATTCAACACTATAGAACTCAACACTATAGAATTCAACACTATAGAACTCAACACTATAGAACTCAACAATATTCACATTAAAAATATAGAACTCAACACTATAGAACTCAACAATATTCACATTAAAAATATAGAACTCAACACTATAGAACTCAACAATATTCACATTAAAAATATAGAACTCAACACTATAAAACTCAACAATATTCACATTAAAAATATAAAACTCAACACTATAGAACTCAACACTATAGAACTCAACACTATAAAACTCAACACTATAGAACTCAACACTATAGAACTCAACACTATAAAACTCAACACTATAGAACTCAACACTATAGAACTCAACACTATAGAACTCAACAATATTCACATTAAAAATATAGAACTCAACACTATAAAACTCAACAATATTCACATTAAAAATATAGAACTCAACACTATAAAACTCAACACTATAAAACTCAACACTATAGAACTCAACACTATAAAACTCAACACTATAGAACTCAACACTATAGAACTCAACACTATAGAACTATAGAACTCAACACTATAAAACTCAACACTATAAAACTCAACACTATAGAACTCAACACTATAGAATTCAACACTATAGAACTCAACACTATAGAACTCAACACTATAGAACTCAACACTATAGAACTCAACACTATAGAACTCAACACTATAAAACTCAACACTATAAAACTCAACACTATAAAACTCAACACTATAGAATTCAACACTATAGAATTCAACACTATAGAACTCAACACTATAGAACTCAACACTATAGAATTCAACACTATAGAACTCAACACTATAGAATTCAACACTATAGAACTCAACACTATAGAACTCAACACTATAGAATTCAACACTATAGAACTCAACACTATAGAACTATAGAACTCAACACTATAAAACTCAACAATATAAAACTCAGCACTATAGAACTCAACACTATAGAATTCAACACTATAGAACTCAACACTATAGAATTCAACACTATAGAACTCAACACTATAGAATTCAACACTATAGAACTCAACACTATAGAACTCAACACTATAGAATTCAACACTATAGAACTCAACACTATAGAATTCAACACTATAGAACTCAACACTATAAAACTCAACACTATAGAACTCAACAATATTCACATTAAAAATATAGAACTCAACACTATAGAACTCAACACTATAAAACTCAACACTATAGAACTCAACACTATAAAACTCAACACTATAAAACTCAACACTATAAAACTCAACACTATAGAATTCAACACTATAGAATTCAACACTATAGAACTCAACACTATAGAACTCAACACTATAGAATTCAACACTATAGAACTCAACACTATAGAATTCAACACTATAGAACTCAACACTATAGAACTCAACACTATAGAATTCAACACTATAGAACTCAACACTATAGAACTATAGAACTCAACACTATAAAACTCAACACTATAAAACTCAGCACTATAGAACTCAACACTATAGAATTCAACACTATAGAACTCAACACTATAGAATTCAACACTATAGAACTCAACACTATAGAATTCAACACTATAGAACTCAACACTATAGAATTCAACACTATAGAACTCAACACTATAGAATTCAACACTATAGAACTCAACACTATAAAACTCAACACTATAGAATTCAACACTATAGAACTCAACACTATAGAATTCAACACTATAGAACTCAACACTATAGAACTCAACACTATAGAATTCAACACTATAGAATTCAACACTATAGAACTCAACACTATAGAATTCAACACTATAGAACTCAACACTATAAAACTCAACACTATAGAACTCAACACTATAGAACTCAACACTATAGAATTCAACACTATAGAACTCAACACTATAGAACTCAACACTATAGAATTCAACACTATAGAACTCAACACTATAGAATTCAACACTATAGAACTCAACACTATAGAACTCAACACTATAGAACTCAACACTATAGAATTCAATTATAATGTAGCCAACGAGAACGAATCTGTCCCATTAATAAGATTTGTTTTAATGCACTAATAAGAGATATCAACCGTAAACAGAATGACATATCAACTCAAATAAATTTTTTTTTTAAATTAATAAACAAAGTGTTAAGTAGTAAATAAACAGCAAATTAAGAAATATTTACAGATCTTACCAAGAGCTAGATAAATACCCCTTTTAGTAACAAAACAATAAACAAGAAGTTTGGAACTAGGTAAACAAACTTTTAACTACATAACAATTTTTATCTACATACTGTGTAAACAGTTAAGAGACAGAGAATTAGCCTATTTAGGGCTAAATTAACAACAGTTTAGAGCCAGAGATTTAGCCTATATAGGACTAAATTAACATCAGTTTAGAGCCATAGATTCAGCCTATATAGGACTAAATTAACAACAGTTTAGAGCCATAGATTCAGCCTATATAGGGCTAAATTAACAACAGTTTAGAGCCAGAGATTTAGCCTATTTAGGGCTAAATTAACAACAGTTTAGAGCCAGAGATTTAGCCTATTTAGGGCTAAATTAACAACAGTTTAGCGCCAGAGATTCAGCCTATTTAGGGCTAAATTAACAACAGTTTAGAGCCAGAGATTTAGCCTATTTAGGGCTAAATTAACAATAACAATCCGTTGAACACAATGTAAAAAGACAATTGATGCTTTAACTACACACAACCTGCTTAGACTTAATACTCCACCATTAGGAGCTAAATAGATGCAGCTCATTAGGATAAAAGTAAAGAAAAGATGTCTACGTTAAAAGCCAACAGATTGACCTCCAAACAGAAAAAGAAAATAAATATAAAACAGCAGAAAAAACTATAAGTAGAGATTTGTGGACAAGGCCGAGGCTCGTTCAGTTCATGAAAGTCATTTAAAATTACCTTGACTTAATAAATCAATTCTCTGTGTAATTCAATATTTCGGCCGTTAGACATAATTATATTCTTGCTGAAGTTATTCAATAAAAGTATGAGAATTTCAATTCGTGGAGTTTTTTATCTAAACTTTATTCATGACAGTTTGTTTTTTTTATGTACAAAGAATCTGTTAGATCTAATCATCACAGCTTGAGATCTTTACACTTCAAGAGAAAAAACCTAACTACGTGACAAAACCAATGTTAAATTTCTGGAATATGGGAATGGAGTTGTTATAAACTATGTTTATTTATATTCATGGTATAACTAAATTTAGAGTGCTACTCTACCTCGGGTATGGAAAGGTTGACCATGGCTAGCACGAGATGATGAGATCCTGGTTTAACAGGTCTACTTGAATGTGTGAAAAGGGGGGGGGGTATATGTGGGGTGTAAGAGTGCAAGTTTGATGGTGACTGGACCCTGAGATAGCCTGTTGGTCAGAATCGGTTTTTGAGAGAGTTAGAGTTGATGACTGGATGTTGAGAGAGTTAGAGTTGATGACTGGATGTTGAGAGAGTTAGAGTTGATGACTGGATGTTGAGAGACTTAGTCCAGAGTTGTTTTAGTAGAAAAGTTTTTCCTATAGTAGCTAGTCCGTGTTGGACCGTGACCTCCGTGTCGAAGGTGCCGGTTGGACGATATCCCATTTTGTTGAATGGATCTGATGACCCACATGACGGATATGTAAATATATTAACTATTTGAACAAAGTGTTTATTTACTAAACACCTGAGTTAAGTCTCTTTGGACAGTGTGTTTTAATCTCCCCTGTTGCATGTTAAGATGTTCCTGTTGTCAAAAGGCTGAACTAGTGCTTGGAGTTGCTCCCTAGACAGTAGACTTCACAACCACCCAGGCAACCCCCTATTTATATAGTTAGTTTGTGACAAGGATTATGGTTTCATTTTTAAAACTAAAGATCTTTTGTCTGAAGAGCGAATTCACAGAACCGGTAATGACTAGTATATTTTTCACTATAATGAGATTGCATAATAAAATTATCTTTATCTCATAACGAGGCGCGGCGGCTCAATGGTCCTGGGTTCGAATCTCGGTGAATACTGGGATTTAGAATTTCGGGATTATTTAGGGCACCCCTGAGTCCTCCAAACTCAAATGGGTACCAGACTTTAGTTGGGGAAAGTAAAGGCGGTTGGTTGCTGCGATGTCCACGTGACACCCTTCTCGTTAACGTTGGCCAAAGAAACAGTGACCTTAACATCATCTGCACTAGAGATCGTAAGGTCTGAAAAGGGGAACTTGACTTTTTTTATCTTATAAACTACAGACGTTCCTTCACAAGACAATGAAGTCTTACGCGTCTCCATGTGTTAAATAATCTTGTTTGTTAATTAGCTATTTAAACATTGTTAGGTCGTTTATTTTTTCCGGCCGGATCCTTTCCATACTCTTTTGGCACTAGAGAAGAAAGATTGAATAAATCTCGTCCATTTGTTTCTATGCCACCGGTTAAATATGTGTTGTAATGAAGAAAAAAAAATTTAATTTAAAAAAATAAAAGGAAAAAGAAATTAATATCGTCTTTCTCATGTCAAGGACAAACATAATTAAAGATTCTCTCTTGTGTGTGGGATCAAATGATAAGGCTCTGCTGTTGTTCCCGTTTTTTTTTTGGTGAAGAGTCGAGCGTATTTCTTTGGCTCCAAAAACTTTGACTGATATTGATTCATTATTGGATTTTTTCCCCCTCTAACTTTTCTTTGACCTTTAACACATTTCCTTTTATTCGATTTGGTGGCATTCTGTCAGCCTCATTTTGGTTCGTTACTGCCTTTGCTGTCTCTGAACTCCCGGCCAGACTTAGCGTATTTCCTCTCCTGATTGACCACTGTCCACCTCCAGCCATGCGCGTACGGTGTAAGTCGTCACCACATGATGTGACCTCACTGAACCTTTCACCACAGTCACGTGACCGGTTTAAAGAAAATACGGAAAAAGTGTTGTTGTTTTTTCAGTGGTAGAGGCGTTTTACAAAGTTTTTATCAACTCACTCTGTCTGCCTGTCTGTCTGGTACAAATATTGTACACGTTATTTCTCACGCTTCCCATTCTCGGATCAAGCTGAAATTTCGCATAATTATTCAAAGTCGATGAAAACAAATGAATTAATGCAAAAAAAAAATTAATGAAAAGATTAGTTAATTTATTAGTGATAATTAATTACTGAATTGTGTTTTATATAGAAAACGGGAGGAGATAATTATACTGAACCCCTATGTCATTCAAACTGATTTGATATATTTACTTTCTACGGGTACTTTATTCATAACTTATTATGTCTTATCTTATCTTATATAATACAGACGTTACTTCTACAAAGAAGGTGATTATGTCCTACGCGTGTTCCTAGGTCATTCTAGTCATACATGTTAATCAATGACTTAAATTCTGCCCAAGTCACTGGTTTTCCTGGCTAGCTCAGGCAACCCATTCCATGCTCTACTAGCACTAGGGAAGTAGGAGCATTTGTACACATTTGTCCTAGTATATGGAACAAAATCAAAATTTAAACAAAGAGCAGATTACTGTGGTTAACATTTATGATGAAAAGCTCTATAAAAAAAAAAATTAAAACAATTCCTCTATTCAACTCGTAACTTTGTGGAAACTAAAACCTAAAACATGGACTTAGAGCTGAAAAATCTGGATGAGCACAGTTCTCTAAGACGGCTCTAAGGATTTTGACAGTAGATGTATACCGTTGGGGAAAATATTACTAGCTCGTTTGCCACACTGGATAAACTCTTATTTGACCGTTATCATTTATAGACAAGAAAAACATTTAAAAATGCCTTCTTTAAAAAGACAATACCTCCTTTTTTAAACAACTTATAGAGCGATTTTTTTTCTCATAATAACTAATGAATATTGGATTTTTTTAAAAGGAACATATTTTTAACACGCCCCATTCCAAAACCCGTTAGAAAAAAAAACATGGTTTAGCAAATGTATAAGTTTACTACAGTTTACTGCTAATATTCTAATGATAGACCTTTAGACCTCGACCTACAAGACAATGCACAAAATGTTCCTGAACATTAGTTCATTAAACCCTATTAAACCGAATAATACAATGCCTACACGAGGAATAACCCGAAGACGAATAGTCCGTTCAAGATAAATATGTTCCAGTTCTCTAGCCAAATTTGAATTTATTTGTATTATTCTTTGAAAAATTATAACAGTCAAACAAGATACAATTATTATAAATAAATTTATTGACATTAAAATCAAAGGCATTGACTTATTTCTTGCGTCCTTTATTGTACGCCGATTACCACGCCCAGGGTGCATATACCAAGGGTTGAGAATCTCTTTGATACAGCAGCTAAAAGGCGGGAACTGAAAGAGGGCTGGTAGAGAGCCAGTTAATTTGAAGGGGGAAAAAATGAAATGCGGAAATGTGTCACCTAGTGAACACAGGTTTGGTTTTGGCCAGAGGCACTACCGTGTCATCAACCTAAATCAATAAGATAGTTTGGTTTGGAGTAACAAAAAAATCTGGACAATAAAGGATGCAATAAATTCAACCACAGGCTGACAACTCTTCCTGGCAATAATTGCTGAATTCCATTTCTGTATACCTGACAGGATGCTTTTAATTATAGCACCCCTTAAAAATACATGCGTGTTCCAAATGGTAATAAAATAACGAATTAGGGTTAAAATTTTCTATTACAACTATAAAGGGAATTAGCGTATACACAAATTCGAATGCGCCCATTCCCACTGCGATTCAATCGTACTTATCTTCAGGACCGGATTTTGACTTGGTAAGGCCCTAAGCCAGTGTTGCCCCGGGCTCTACCCTTAGGAGGGCGCCACACTCAAAGAGAAAGAAATCTATATTTCTATGTGATGTTCATGGTAAATAGGGGAGGTGGAGCGACAAATAAAGTTCCTTTCCCCGCGGCGCACGTTTTGCTCACCACGCCTCTGCCAGATTATGGCTTTTATTAGTTTGGTTAGTTCGGTTAGTTTGGTTAGTTCGGTTAGTCTGGTTAGTTTGGTTAGTATGGTTAGTTTGGTAAGTTTGGTTAGTTCGGTTAGTCTGGTTAGTTTGGCTAGTTCGGTTAGTAAAAGTTAGTTCGGTTAGCCTGGTTAGTACAGTTAGTTCGGTTAGTTTGGTTAGTCTGGTTAGTTTGGCTAGTTCGGTGAGTAAAAGTTAGTTCGGTTAGCCTGGTTAGCACAGTTAGTTCGGTTAGTTCGGTTAGTCTGGTTAGTACAATTAGTTCGGTTAGTCTGGTTAGTTCGGCTAGTTTGGTTAGTTGGGTTAGTTTGGTTAGTCCGGTTAGTCTGGTTAGTCCGGTTAGTCTGGTTAGTTCAGTTAGTCTGGTTAGCACAGTTAGTTCGGTTAGTCTGGTTAGTTCGGTTAGTCTGGTTAGTTCGGCTAGTTTGGTTGGTTCGGTTAGTTCGGTTAGTTCGGTTAGTTCGGTTAGTTCGGTTAGTCTGGTTAGCACAGTTAGTTCGGTTAGTTTAGTTAGTTCGGTTAGTTTGGTTAGTTCGGTTAGCCTGGTTAGCACAGTTAGTTCGGTTAGTCTGGTTAGTTCGGCTAGTTTGGTTAGTTCTTTTTAACATTTTCTACTCCAATAAATCGACAGTGACGTACTCATCAGTCGAAAACAAAAAAGCGCTATTGTAATATGATTACACCTTCACATTGGTCGCGCTTAAAATATACTCTTTGAACTTTTGCTGTGATCCGTTAGAAAATAACACTTATTTGAACAGTTCACTTTAAGAGACACAGATCATTGAAATGTAGATTTCATGTTCTAGAATCTGTTAAATCTCACTACGCCTTTGTAGTCATGTGTCGTATATTAGAAACTATAAAACTACAAGCTATCAAAATGAACAATCCTATCTTTCCCTATACAAAAGGTACATAATACATATTTAGAACTTGACAGCCTACGCACACATTCATCTCGGGTCATTTTGCCAAAGGACCTGCATGTCGACTGCTGAATATGTCATTACAGAATTCCTTGCATATTATTTTGTTTGTCTTTTTTTTTTTTTTTTTACAATACCTTTATTCAACTCGTAACTTCGTGGAAACTTCTGGGTGGGTAAAGGAAAATATAATTTAATGTGGTCAAATCAACGATGGTATCGTCATTCAGGGGAGAAAGAGTTAAAGTTTTAAAAAAATGTTTTTCTTATTTTTTCAGCATGGCTTAAGATGACACTTTCTGAGTGTGTGTTTGTATTTGTATTCGTCTTGTCTGTTCTATTTATGCTGCTTGTCTGACCGTCTGACCATCTGCTTAATCTGCTTTAATCCCTTACATTTCATTCAATAAAAAGAACAAGACTTTAAAAAATGCACATAAAAAAAAAACTAAATGTAATATTTTTTAGCAGCCTCCCCCCTCCCCCACAAAAAAAGGGGGGGGGGAACAGTTGATATTAGTTGTGTTTAGTCTGTCCTTCTGGTAGTCTCTCCGTCACGTTTAGATCTTAAAAACTAAAAGCGCTATTGAAAATCCGCTTTCTTCTGTAGCGTGCTAAAAAAATAGTCTACAACGTCTTCTGAATTCGAAACTTTCAGAGGGGAAGAAATAGATATAACGTTTCTCTTTCCATACAAATAACAACATTTTCCAAACAAGTCTCTTACATAGATACACACACACACCTACTCTCTCACATTGACAGACAAACACACACACCTACTCTCTCAATAGACAAACAAACACACCCCCACACACACACATCTAATCTCTCACAGACAAACCCACAGGGCCTGTCCAAAAGTTCCCTCTTCTACCCACACTTCACCCACAACGTCATTGGCGGACTCCCAGTTTTGTCTTCACTGTCCATCTCAAAGTGTCCCTCATTCTCCAGTTTTTTTTTTAAATATATATCTACATCCTTCGGTCAGTTAAAGCCATGAAACGAAACATTATCGATCTTAAGGGACCCAGACTGGACACACACACTGTCAAATAACAATGACCTCCCCCACCCCATCCACCTTTCCCAACCTCCTACTCCGACCCCCTTCCCATTCTCCAACTCCATCAGTCCCAGGCATTTGTGTCATGTTGACCGATGGTCAGCTCTCGATGCGTCATGTAATAACGCGTCTAATGTCTAACCTAGCCTAAGAGAGTCCCAAGCCGCGGGAGTACACTTGTAGAAGACTGATCATAATAATAATGAAATGTTTGACTTAATACACAAAGAGTTATGTTTGTTAGGTGGGAGTGGGGCTTATGTCATGAAAAGCGTTATAATTAGTCGAGATATTTATACAAGATTGTGGCGGAGGGTATAACAGAGGATAACGCACTGAACTTGTGAAATCCGTTGAAGAAATCTGAATTATTATGTTCCCAACACTTCCATGACGTAGTAGACATTAAAAAATAAAAATTAGAAGCTGGTGAAACAATCAATTCAAACATTTGTCTTTAAAGTGCTTTGTATCAAGGGCGGATGCCTAACAGGGTCGGCCTTAGGTATAGTCAAACTCGGCAGCAGCCTAGGGCCTTTGAATGGTACTTTAGATCTATTTGTTAGACTACATATGTTAGAATACCATTATTTCTTTCTTTTGGTGAAATATTTAGATACAGATACAGGACTGTTTATAATTCATTTTGCATTTTTTCGGTCTTCATTTTTTTGTTTTTTATTTGGAGCCACACTATTCACTTCGCCTAGGGCCTCCCTATTCGCTTCGCCTGGGGCTTCAAGTTAACTAAGGCAGGCCCTGTACCTGAGATAAACTCCGCCACAGAAAGCCTCGTTCTGGCCAGCGTTAATTCTGTTGGAAACATCGTCATTTTGTCTTAGTCATCCCACGATGCCTATGATGAAATCCTTTTAGGATCAAAGTCATCGCCCAGATCCAGTGAAACCCTAAGCCATTGGAGAGGATTTCTCACAACTGTGAGGCAAGAATCAGACACTCTTCGCCCACGCTTTTGTTGGAAGACTCCTTTACTCCACTTAACTTCATAGAAAACCTGCCATTTCGGCAAACAGGAAGCTGATGACAGCGAAAGATGCTTAACATAGCGCTGAACCTTGTTTACAGTGGGACTTTTAACTAGAGTGGCGTCATTAACGTATGAACGTTTGCGCCTTACTGGCGATGAGCATTTGGAGCCGCTCAGAAAATCACAAAGCTTCTCTAAAAATTCGGGAACCTGTCAGTCTGAAGAAAATAATATAAACGCTAAATTCGTTACATTCAAATTGACGTGTGAATTTAATATTTTCTGTGTTAGTGAGTTTAATCTATATTAATTTTTATATTTAGATATTTCAATTTTTTTTTTGGCAATTCAACTCGTGTTTAGTTTTCTGTATTCTATTTGTTACGGAGCATGTTCTTTTTTTTACGAGGACAAAGAATCTGCAGAATATATACTTGTAACTGAGCATATATACAAAAGGAAAAAAAACAACAGAATGTTGCAATTTCATAACATTCTAATAGGAAGGCCCCTCCCTTTTTACAAAGCAGTCCTCCTGTTTTTTTCCGGTTCAAATTTTCTCCCACTTCTCATTCTTGGATCAAGTTGAAATTTAAGACAATCAATCATTGTCGACTATAACATATGAAACAATTATCAAAGTTACCAATTAATTAATCAATTAGTAGTAATTAATTAATTTTGTTTTCTGTAGAAAAAGGGAGTTAGACATTTCAGTATTTATAGATGTAAAGGTGATTTTGAGGTTCTTTCCGAAAGATAAGCTTGTTGTTTTCATAAAGTATATTTCATATATTATTACATGTTATTATTACTATACTATTTACAGTGCACCATCAAAACACAAGTCCACTACTTACTAAGGTCAACCCGGCCGTCGTCCTGCAGGCGCAGATTTCTTGCCTTGACCACCACCACGGTGAGGCGCTCAGCACTTGGCAGATAACTTAAAGAAAACATGACGTCACCGAGATCTCGTTGCTAGAGAAATCAAAGAGAAAAAAAAAAAGTTTGATTTTCGACACACAATGAAACAAAGTATTTCTTTTAAAAATAATAAAAATAATAAAAAAAAAGATTTTCGAAAATTGAAATAGAAAATACTTTAATTAAGAAATATATACAAGTAAGATAAAAAAAAAGAAGTGGTGTAGTGTATCTTGTGTGGTGCCCCAACGGTTCAAAAGGCTAAGGGATAGATGAAGGTGAAGAAAATAAAATAAAAAATATAAGTCAATTCCTCCTTTAAGAAGCTCATATCTTATTGCAAGAGCGATTACTTTGTTCTTCATGACCAAGGAATGAGAGATAATAAAAAAAAGGAAAGAGGAAAAAGAGGAATCGGTGTATATCAGCGGGGCGCGGTGGTTGAGTAGTTAAGCGCTTAACTTCCAAACCTGGGGTCCTGGGTTCGAATCTCGGTAAAGACAGGGATTTTGCATTTCGGGATTTTCAGGGCTCCCCTGTGTCTACCCAACTCTAACTGACTTTAGTTAGGGATGGTAAAGGCGGTTGGTTGTTGTGCTGGCCACATGACACCCTGCTCGTTAACTGTTGTCCAAAAAGGAACATCTGACTTATAGGTCGCAAAGTCTGAAAGGGGAACTTAACTTATTTACTTACTATGTATAACTTAACTTATTTACTTACTATGTATAACTTAACTTATTTACTTACTATGGCTAACAGTTTAAAAGACTTTATTTCCAAGATTAAGGAGTAGCTCACTATTTCACGTGGATACGTAGATCTAGCTGTGACCAACATTAGTTAGCTTGCTACACCCAATGCAGACAAAAAATTGTCTGTGGATCAGTATGCAGCTTCCCCAATCTCACAGATCCTCTAGTGTAGAGTAGGCCTTAGACATAGGCAAATTAGACAGAAGCCTAGGGTCTCCAATTGGGAACCTCGCAAGGACTCGAAAAAATTTTAGAAAAGAACATTGCGAAACTTGTATCAAATCTCAAACTCTGCAGAACTCCAAGACTCGTGATATTATATGTAACGCAATATGAATTTATTTTTACAAAGCTTATATGAACTCACGGTCATTCTGACTGGTAAAAAGTTTGTACACGTTATTTCTCCCACACCCATTCTCGGACCAAGCTGAAATTTTACGAAAGTATTTCTTTTATCCGAAAACACAAGAATAAATTAAAAAAAAAAATTAGTTAATAAACTATTGGTAATTAATTATTTGTTTGGTATCTCGAACAAGGGAATAAGTGGTGGTATAAACTGAATTAATCCCCTTTATAGGTTTTCGTCTGAGGCTTAGTAAACACAAACATGAAAAATAGAAACAATAGATAAATCTACAATCTCCCATGTTCATACGCTCTACGCTAGCAGAGTGGTTACCGTGTTGGCTTGAGGAGGCTTTAGCCCTCGACTTCGAATTTAGCCTATAGTATTCAGGTTGTTCATTTTTTTGTTATAAATACATAAAAAAAAAGCGATCACCCAACTATCCCGTTCTTTCTCCCCCCCACCCCTTTCCAACAAGTCCAGACAAGGGAATGGATCATAACGTATTGAGAAAGCTGAAAGCATGAGATTGCGCTAAACAAAAACAATTGGTAAAAATATTAGGCCTATTAATCGCACAGATTTATTTTTGTTAGTCTAGTTCTATTACAAATTTAATTACATCACTGATCCAAACTAATTGATACAGGTAATATAATCTTTGTTTTAACAAGTATTTTTGTAAGTATTTTGCTTGTTTGTTTGTTGATTTAGATGTAGATACAGGAAGGTTTTAATTCACTGCATAATTTTATTTATCGGTCTTTTATTTTTTTCTATTTCATTTAGAGGCCGCTTAATTCACTTCGCCTGGGGCCTCCAATTAACTAAGGCCGGACATGGTATATGTGTGTAGAATAGTTACAACTTAGAAATATATATATATATGACTATTCAAAATGTGAGCAATAATACATTTTAAATTACCTATCTTTCTTACCATTTGGTTATCAAATTTAGCTTAAGACCTTGAGAACAAGAAACCATATACAAAGTAGTAACTCGAGAAGAAGAAACACGCTTGAATAAAAATTACAGCTAAAAACTAATTTATAAAAAAAGAAAAAAAGCTTCAAAAGTATTTCGTTTCACTCAAACATGATTAAATCAGATCTTGAATTTTAACTCCACCATTTCAAATCAAAGATTAGATAACCGTTGCTTGTAACAAGACCCTGGAGTTCCCTGCAGTCAAAACCGCGCCACTGAAGCCTTGACATTGGAAACTTGAGCTGCCGAACGTGAGAACAAATATTGCTCCGGGACTAAGACCAAATCAGTCCACACTTGGTCTTTGCTTTGTTCTTCCTGGTAGGAAAATCTGTTTACGTTATAATGTTTTGTTGCCATGCGCAGTGGGAGAAGAATAGAGCAAGAACGTCAGGCCCTTAGAAATCAATTTAAAATATCGAGATTTACTCGATAAGAAAAAAAAAAGATGCTGCATTACTCTGGATGTTTTTTTAGCGGCCCCTGAAAAAGGAAAAGACGCTATTAGTTTTGTGTGGCCTGTCTGTCCGTCCGTCCCGTTTAGATCTCAGAAACTAGATGAGAAAATGAAAATCGGACATCATGATATTTTAGATCATTCAAACTTCTGATGCAACAGCTACTTTTTTTCTTTTCCGAAAGTGAACAATTTAATTTTTAAAATTACAAATGCAAGCAGATTTTTCAAAAAAATACACCACTTTGAAATGAAAAACTTCATGGGAGGTAAGTTGTTTTTCAAAAAGGTCACAGACTTCTTCATTAATGACTCAAAACTTCATTCATGGATTCGCGCATTGGTACAAAAAATGGTCACAATGGAAAAAGTGTCAACGGATCATTATAAAATATATTTTCCATTTATTAACTAACTCATTGAATGGAATACTGATTGAAATGTTTTTTTAAAAGAATTTTGATACGAACTTTGTTTTAATTAATTATAAGTTTGAAAAAACGAACTACTTTTATAACGCGCAGTTTTTTTTTATACACTTGTCAGTCTAAATACAACTAAATAGAGCCCAGATCTAGATATATTTATTATATATATATATATATATAGTTAGATAGATAGATAGATAGATAGATAGATAGATAGATAGATAGATAGATAGATAGATAGATAGATAGATAGATAGATAGATAGATAGATAGACTCATCCTCTGAAGCAAAGCTTCTTTAGTTCTTTTGTTGTGTAAGTCCACTATAAAATAAATTTTGTTTTAGAAAAGAATGATGTCAGTAGCATTTGTTTCCTTACAAAACTAGTACATTTATAATGAAAATATTGAGCAACTGTATTTTTTTTTAAACCTTAAAAATTACTTAAGAAGTTCTTGTATATCATTAATAACAAGGTGTACTCTACATAGGGCAAAATTGTGTCTTGTCGGTAGAGTTCAATCTGTACTTATCTCAATTTGTAAACAATCATCAAATGTCCCCTAAAACAATCGCGTTATCAAGTAGTGATCCAAACACAACTAGATCTATTTTGGTTCGAGATTATTGGCTTAATCAATGTATTCCAAACTGTTAGTACGGTAACCTTACTGTAACACTGAGATGAAATAATCCTTCATGCTATACGAAGTAATTTTTATTGATTTTTTGTTTTGTTTTGGTTTGGTTTTATTTTGTAATCAGTCCACAGTTGGTCTTGCTCTGTTCTTCCTGGTAGGAGAATTTGTTTATCTTTACTATAAAGCAGAAAACAAGGCGTATATATGGATGTCTGTATGTATGTTACGCATAGAAATCAAAACCGTTTCACCAATCTTGATAAAACTTGGCATAAATGTTCCTGTACTAACTGGAACCGTATGGTATGTAAAGTAGCCCTAAAACAAGCTTAAGACCTTCAAAAATAAAAAAAAAAGTTGCCCAATTCTATGAAAGTATTACTATTTCATGGATCTAGGCCATGTTTACATGATAGAAGATCGAAAGGATTTAGATCTAGATCTAATAATATAGATATAATTTTAAAACTACAAATTGCACAGATAGTTTTTACTTTGACAAATCAAAATACAAAATAAATCTATTGATCTCATTATTGAATAAAATTAACCTTCAAATGTGAGTTTCAAAAGCATTTGTACATAAATTCGTTCATTATATCTGAGAATTTATAAGTCCTGACGTACTTTATAATCCAATTTATTTAACAAATCGAGTAAACCCGTTTTAATCGTACTTTATATCCTATTCATCTCGGCTTAACGGGTAAACCCATTTTAGCAAAACTACTTTTATTTTCGAAAGAGTAAAACCTGAAAGGAACATTAGCTAAGTTTGACATAGATCTAAATCCAATCCACTAGATAAGTAATACACAAACTAAGGCCCGCAGGCCGCGGGTAATGTCCGGCTAGTGTTATATTATTTTGTTTCCAAGCGCAGTGTTACAATGTTACTTCGTAAAAACATAAACTATTCTAACGGGTTAGGGTTAGGGTTACGGTAATAAAAAAACAGGGAAGATGGAACGAAACAAATTAGATCGTTATTTTTTTGTTGAGTTTTTATCAAACACTATGAACAATGTTTAAGAAAAAAAAAAGATTTATGATAAGTTGAACAATAAATTCAATCTTGTACAAAAATGAATCGTGAGGAAATGCTAACTCTTTTATTTATTTTTTTTATATTCATGTACGTTCGCTAAAATTTAAAACTCAAAAAAGTTCTCACTGAAGTCAGGGAACTCTAATATTGGAACCACAACATAATATCTCCGCTTTATTTTACTTGTCTAAAGACGAAGTGTCGCCGCGCATATTTTCTGCGCACCATGCAGTGTAAACAAATCAACGATGATGTCAAAGAAGGAATCTATGTCTTATCTTATAAAAGGGCTACGAAGCCAGAGGGGGGGGGGAGGTTAACCTTTTTAGGTACCTCTGCTTTTCGACATTTGACATCATGGCATGAGATAATATACTTCATAAATATTTAAATCTAAATTCAAATTGGCACAGAATATAAGTAAAGTTAACAAAAAATAATCATTAAGACTCTTGATAAAAAAAATACCGTTGTTTATTGGCAAGATAATGTACATGTGACCTCAATTCATATCGCCTCACGCATCTATAACATTCTCTAAAATTCTAGATCATAGCTGTCTTGTATTTTTGACTACACGTGAATAGCAAGATTACATTGCAGTGGCGTAATATTTAATATTTAATGTAAAAAAAATTTAGGACATTCATTTGGAGGCCCATGTAAATTATGAACCCGGGGGGAGTTTCAAATTTGGACCCCACCCTAGCTACACCACTGGGGCTACGTTTCAAGTGCTTTTTTTTTACATCAATTGATTGTAAAATTGATCTAGGCTTTTTATTTTTAATAAAAGCAAAAACATTCACCCAAAGACCGGGGCAATCACCTAATTACCTGGTTCTTAATACTTCTAAAACTTCTACTAGTAAAACTATCCTCAGAAGATATTAGTGATAAGAATGAACAAACAATTAGACAATAGTTCATTTTCCACTACGCCTGTCACATTACGACGCAAAACATGTAACAAACATTTCTACCGGACACGAATGATCTAATCTCAATAAAAGCTAATGTAACACAATAATCGAACGTATGTCCGTCTGTCATCTCATGTATCAAAGCATTAATAACAGGCAATTACGGTTCCTACAGCTAAGGCGTTAATTAAGCATTTTACAGACAGACCAGAGACAACATAGATAAAGGGGGGGGGGGAGAACAACGCAGAGCAGAGACAACTGACCGATTCGTGGGATTAAGTCTTCATTTATGGACAAGCTTTTGAGGATTATCACTAACGTTTATTTGTTAATGACATGGAAAACTTGACCAGATCTTCAGGGAAGTGTTCTACTAGTTCTCTTTGTTTCGTTCTAACCCTTACCCAGAAGATCAATACATCATATCTCAAACTTCCTCCCCAGCTGGAGGGTAGGGTACAACTAATAAAAATGTTCCAGCTTAGGGTTATTTTGAGGACTTTCCAAAAACTTACTACAGAAACCTATTAGCAAAATTAACAGCACTTTCAAGATATGGATGCGCCCAGATGAATCACTGGTTTCGTTTCTTTTTCTTTCTTGAGTCTGGACAGAATCTGATGCTAGTAAACAAGCTGATTATTTGAAGCATGAAACGGGTTGCCTGAATCAGCCAAGAGAACCAATGACTTAGCAGAGTTTAAGTCTCTATCATGCTAGACTAAATCAACACACGGAATGGGTAAGACTAAATAAATTTTCTTCTCTTAACGTCAGTTATTTATAAGATAAGATTGTAAGAAACTCATTTCAAAAGCTAGATTCTACGTTGCCCTACTTACGACCCGGGTACCATATCCGTTCTTTGAGACCTCCGTTCAAGTCATATGCATATTGACGAGAAAAATGGGAAGAGAAAGTATCGAATTGACACGAGAGACACGTGTCAGAAATTTGTAAGCCACCTGATTGAACATGGTTGTGCTTCTCTGCTACTCACCTTTTGTCATCCAAGTACAAGTAGGTCTTGACTTTAACATCGTCATAATATGAAATATGTAAATTATAGTTTCGAAATACTACCAACTAATGATTTATAACCAGGTCCCTGATTGAATCATAAATTAGGTAATTTTGTAAGAAAAAAGAGGGTCGAAAATTCTGATTGATAGAAACAGTACAGTCACGACTAATTGAAACAAACTTCTGGAATCTTCTTCTGTTATGTCAGTAATAATTTTAACAAAGTCTGAACGCCAAATTTTATTATCTATTGATTGAACGAACTTGTTGTAAAACAGCTAATAAAAAAGTTTCCCTTTCAGATCTTGCGATCAATAGGGCAGGTGATGTTAAGGCCATATATTTCTTTAGCCAACGGTTAACGAGCAGGGTGCCATGAGGCCAGCACAACGACCAACCGCCTTTACTTTCCCAAACTAAAGTCAGGTACCCATTAGAGTTGGGTAGACTCAAGGGCGCCCTAAAACAAAAATCACGGAATTCAAAATCCCAGTCTTCAACGAGATTCGAATCCAAGACCCTAGGTTAAGAAGCGAAGCGCTTAACCACTCAGGCACCGCGCCCCAGAAACAGCTAATAAGTATGAGTAAATAATACATCTTTCAAGAGATTATTAGTTTAACGTCATTGGTAGAAAGTGTTTTGTATTGACATATATACAAATCGAAAAGAAGAGAAACTTAAAATCTACCTATTGTCTGCCACTGACACAGCTCAGTCACATAGTATCTCAGTAACACCAAACCATTTCTGTCTTATGACACAGCTTCACTGCCACCACATACGTACTG
Organism: Biomphalaria glabrata; assembly: GCF_947242115.1. Lineage (NCBI taxonomy): Eukaryota > Metazoa > Mollusca > Gastropoda > Planorbidae > Biomphalaria > Biomphalaria glabrata. The sequence continues at coordinate 36,447,357 of NC_074719.1, read as the reverse complement.
TCTAGTGACATGTCGCAATTTCTCTTCCGTGACATGACACTTTCTTTCCTATGACAATATAGATTCTCTGCCCCATGACAATATAGATTCTCTGTCCCATGACAATATAGATTCTCTGTCCCATGACAATATAGATTCTCTGCCCCATGACAATATAGATTCTCTGTCCCATTAGATCAAGCACATTCTCGTCCGTTACATCACTAGCTTTCTCTCTCGTGACATCACGCACTTTCTCTTCCGTGACATCACGCACATTCCCATGACATCACGCAAATTCCCATGACATCACGCACATTCCCATGACATCACGCACATTCTCGTCCGTTACATCACTAGCTTTCTCTCTCGTGACATCACGCACTTTCTCTTCCGTGACATCACGCACATTCCCATGACATCACACACTTTCTCTCTCGTGACATCACGCACTTTCTCTTCCGTGACATCACGCACATTCCCATGACATCACGCACTTTCTCTCTCGTGACATCACGCACTTTCTCTTCCGTGACATCACACACATTCCCATGACATCACGCACTTTCTCTTCCGTGACATCACGCACATTCCCATGACATCACGCACTTTCTCTCTCGTGACATCACGCACTTTCTCTTCCGTGACATCACGCACATTCCCATGACATCACGCACTTTCTCTCTCGTGACATCACGCACTTTCTCTTCCGTGAAATCACGCACATTCCCATGATATCACGCACTTTCTCTCTCGTGACATCACGCACTTTCTCTCTCGTGACATCACGCACTTTCTCTCTCGTGACATCACCCACTTTCTCTCTCGTGACATCACCCTCTTTCTCTTTCGTGACATCACCCTCTTTCTCTCTCGTGACATCACGCACTTTCTCTCTCGTGACATCACCCTCTTTCTCTCTCGTGACATCACCCACTTTCTCTCTCGTGACATCACCCTCTTTCTCTCTCGTGACATCACGCACTTTCTCTCTTGACATCACCCTCTTTCTCTCTCGTGACATCACGCACTTTCTCTCTCTTGACATCACCCTCTTTCTCTCTCGTGACATCACGCACTTTCTCTCTCGTGACATCACCCTCTTTCTCTCTCGTGACATCACGCACTTTCTCTTCCGTGACATCACTCACTTTCTCTATCTTGACATCACGCACTTTCTCTCTCTTGACATCACGCACTTTCTCTTCCGTGACACCACGCACTTTCTCTCTCGTGACATCAGGCACTTTGTATCTCTTGACATCACGCACTTTCTCTTCCGTGACATCACGCACTTTCTCTCTCTTGACATCACGCACGTTCTCTCTCGTGACATCACCCTCTTTCTCTCTCTTGACATCACGCACTTTCTCTCTCTTCACATCACGCACTTTCTCTCTCTTGACATCACGCACTTTCTCTCTCTTGACATCACGCAATTTCTCTTCCGTGACATCACGCACTTTCTCTCTCTTTACATCACGCACTTTCTCTCTCTTGACATCACGCACTTTCTCTTCCGTGACAACATGCACTTTTTCTTCCGTGACATCACGCACTTTCTCTTCCGTGACATCACGCACTTTCTCTCTCTTGACATCACGCACTTTCTCTCTCGTGACATCACCCTCTTTCTCTCTCGTGACATCACGCACTTTCTCTTCCGTGACATCACGCACTTTCTCTCTCTTGACATCACGCACTTTCTCTCTCTTGACATCACGCACTTTCTCTTCCGTGACATCACGCACTTTCTCTTCCGTGACATCACGCACTTTCCCTCTCTTGCCATCACGCACTTTTTATCTCTTGACATCACGCACTTTTTCTTCCGTGACATCACGCACTTTCTATCTCTTGACATCACCCTCTTTCTCTCTCGTGACATCACGCACTTTCTCTTCCGTGACATCACTCACTTTCTCTATCTTGACATCACGCACTTTCTCTTCCGTGACATCACGCACTTTCTCTCTCTTGACATCACGCACTTTCTCTTCCGTGACACCACGCACTTTCTCTCTCGTGACATCAGGCACTTTCTATCTCTTGACATCACGCATTTTGTCTTCCGTGACATCACGCACTTTCTCTCTCTTGACATCACGCACGTTCTCTCTCGTGACATCACCCTCTTTCTCTCTCTTGACATCACGCACTTTCTCTCTCTTCACATCACGCACTTTCTCTCTCTTGACATCACGCACTTTCTCTCTCTTGACATCACGCAATTTCTCTTCCGTGACATCACGCACTTTCTCTCTCTTTACATCACGCACTTTCTCTCTCTTGACATCACGCACTTTCTCTTCCGTGACAACATGCACTTTTTCTTCCGTGACATCACGCACTTTCTCTTCCGTGACATCACGCACTTTCTCTCTCTTGACATCACGCACTTTCTCTCTCGTGACATCACCCTCTTTCTCTCTCGTGACATCACGCACTTTCTCTTCCGTGACATCACGCACTTTCTCTCTCTTGACATCACGCACTTTCTCTCTCTTGACATCACGCACTTTCTCTTCCGTGACATCACGCACTTTCTCTTCCGTGACATCACGCACTTTCTCTCTCTTGCCATCACGCACTTTTTATCTCTTGACATCACGCACTTTTTCTTCCGTGACATCACGCACTTTCTATCTCTTGACATCACGCACTTTCTCTTCCGTGACATCACGCACTTTCTATCTCTTGACATCACGCATTTTGTCTTCCGTGACATCACGCACTTTCTCTCTATTGACATCACGCACTTTCTCTCTCGTGACATCACCCTCTTTCTCTCTCGTGACATCACGCACTTACTCTCTCGTGACAAACTTTTTGTCCCATAACATCACACTGTTTCTCTATTAACATAACCCTCTGTTTTAACACAACCCAATGTTTTAACATAACCCACTGTTATAACGTAACTCACTGTTTTAACGTAACCCACTGTTATAACGTAACTCACTTTTTTAACGTAACCCACTGTTTTAACGTAACCCACTTTTGGTCCCATAACATCACACACCTTTTCCCACATGACATCACACACCTTTTCCCACATGACATCACACATCTTTTCCCACATGACATCACACATCTTTTCCCCACATGACATCACACATCTTTTCCCACATGACACCACACACCTTTTCCCACATGACATCACATACCTTTTCCCATATGACATCACACACCTTTTCCCACATGACATCACATACCTTTTCCCACATGACATTACACTATGTTTTCACATGACATCACACACCTTTTCCCATATGACATCACAGACATTTTCTCTTCTATGACATCGCACACCATTTCTCTGCCTTGACATCACACGCTCCTCCCGTGACGTTACACATTTTTCTCTCCCGTGACCTGGTCGTGCGGTATGCGCGCTCGACTTTCGTTCGAATTTCTCGATGGTCCTGGGTTCATACCCCGCTGCCATCCCCCGTCGTCCTGCGGGAGGCTTGAACAAGGAAGTAAATCATCTTCAATTCTAAAGGAACATCCGAAACATGTCAAACATTTTACAAACACAAACAAACCATCTCCCGTTACACTATTTTCGCTCCCTTGACATCTCAGACTTCCTCTCCCGTGACATCTCAGACTTCCTCTCCCGTGACATCACACATATTTTCTCTGACACCTTACACTTTCTATCAAATCTTTCTAGTCTTAACAATAAAGTCGATAACCCTCAGGGCTAAATAAGAAAACATAGACAATAGCATACAAAAGCAACTCTTTACAACCCCTCTCCTTTACAGGCTATACCCCCCACTCCACCTCAAGATCTAAACAAACATTGCCAACTATGTGTTCTCCCTTTTTCCAGCTCACCCCCCCCCCCGGCCACTCCTCTTTTTCCTGGCTGTGTCGAGGTACTTTTTATTATTTTTTCTTAAGTTGTGAATTAAAGGCCGTGCAGAGCCTCAAAAGATCTTTAATGAACTGGGATAAGAAAGTACTAGGGAGAGAAGGGATTAGGGAGGAGATACAAAGAAAAAAGAGGGGAGAGAAAAATCAATGAAGAAATGAAATGAAGAAAAGAAGGAAAGAGTGATCGTTACTGGCACTAAGACGGGATGTTATTTTTAGATCAAAATGAAAAAAAAAAGGGGTGGGGGTAGATGGATTGAAGTATGAATGGTTGTAAAAACTGTATGTGTGTAAGTGTGTACGAGAGAGAAAGACAGAGAGAGAGAGAGACAGAAGTAGACATACAGAGAAAGACAGAGAGAAAGAGAAACAGAGAGTGAAAGAAAGGGGTTATTTAAGTTCAGAGCGCCATGGATATGTCCTCATGGTATTGATAACAACTTTTTCATCTTCAATTGATAAACAAACACAAAAAAGCAACAAAAAAACAAACAAAAAAACAAGTATTAGCTGTAGAGGTGTGGAGTCACGAAGAGAAAAAAAAAATTTAAAGAAAGACCAAAAGAGACCAAAGTGAAATACAGAGAAAAAGACATAGTGCCAGAGAGATATTAAGTAAAGTAGCACTTATACATAAAACACTGAACCATTATCTTCAAATACAAAAAAGAAATGTAATAAAATACCCAGAAAGACACAAAGATAAAGGAATGCTCCTCATCCCATATGCTAGGACAAATTTGTACAAATACTCCTTCTTCCCTAGTGCTACTAGAGCATGGAAAGGGTTGCCTGAGCTAGCCAGAAAAACCAGTGACTTGGCAGAATTTAGGTCATTGGTTAATATGCATGACTTAATGCATGACATATAGGACGTAATCATCTTCTTTTTTTTTTGTTGAAATAACGTCTGTATTATATAAGATAAGATAAGATAAGATAAGGATAGAGCTAGAAATAAATTGATAAATAGAACGACAGACAGAGTGAAAGACGGTGAGACAAAAAGACATAAAGACTGAGACAGAGACCATCAGAAGATAAAGACAAATAGACGGACGGAGGGAAACAAGCAAATTACCAGCATCCTTAACATCCAAATTGGTTTTACACTACTGAGTTAGAGAGCATAAGACAAGTGATCGAACTAAATCACGTCTATTAATTTGAGTCATCTTATGTACATTGAAATAGATTTTGTTTTTAGATTTCTAAAAATTGCAAAATAATAATTATGAGACGAGTGTGCTCTTTTTTTCGATGTCTAATTACTATTTGTAGATCTAAACATTAAATTATATGTTACATAGCTTACGGTTGAAAAAAAAACAACCTTACTTCTTATAATTACTTTACAAAACAACGCCTTGTTTCATCTTTTTAAAAGTTTTTCACGACATTGTTTGTAGTGTTAAAAGATCTCCATGTCCAATCTTAGATATCATATATATAGGTCTGTGATCTAGACTTAAAAGACTATGCGCAAAATGTTACTGAACATTAATTTATCAAACACTTCATTCAATGAATGCGGAAATACCCGAAGACATATAATCCGTTCAAGATAAATATTTTCTCGTTCGCAAGCCAAATTTAAATTTATTGTTTTACTTTGAAAAATTAAAAATGGTTTAACAAGAGTTTGCCTAGTGTGGCCAACGAGCTAATAATTCTTTTCTCAGTGATATGTGTAAACTGTGAATTTTCTAGGACAATAGTTGGAGTCCTTTTTGAGATTCGTGTTCACAAAGTTACAAATTGAATAGAGGTATTGTACAAGACTGAACCATAGATTTATATCTATACTATATCTAGACTGGACATGGAGACTTTTTAACACTACAATAAATGTCGTGAAAAAGTTTTAGAAAGTTGGATCAAGGCGTTGTTTTGTAAAGTAGTTAAAAGGAGTAGAGCAGTTTTTTTTCAATTCTAACCTATGTAACATGTAATTTAATTTTTAGATCTAGATCTAGTAATTGAACATCAAAAGTAAGAGTACTCTCGTCTCATAATTATTATTTTGCAATTTTTTGAAACATAATCTAGAAAGATCTAGGTAATCAATCTATTTAAATGTACATAAACATAAACAAACAGGAAATGGCTTTGATTCATATATTTGCCTGAATATCCGAGAAATGATTTTGCATTATTTCTAAACTTTGAAAACTAAAGATCATTACTTTTCTAAGACAAAATAGATTGATTGGGGCGACTCCCCCTAGAGCCTGAAAAAGAGTTTACGTACATAAAAATCTATATATAGATATGCCTGTGAATCGATCAGTCGCGGATAAGAATTTATTTCCGGTTTCCAGTCTAAATATATAAGTCTATGGACAGAACCATATCAATATTTCGTGAATATAAAACATTGACACACAACCCTACATCTAACAGAATGAAATAAAAAAAAAATACAACTTATTTAATCCCTATCAAAAGACCACGTGGGTTCATACTTAGGAAATAATTCTCCCTCGGTTTAAACATATTTATATTTCCAATCAGTCCACCTGACACATGAAAGAGGAATAGAAATCTAGGAGCGAGGTTCGATCTACGACCCAAGGGAAACAAAAAGACAAGCATTAATCCTTTTTTTTTGTTTCCTTTATTGAATTTGTTTCGTGCTGGTTGGCGTCTGCAATCCTCTCTGATCTGACCTAAAGATTGCTCGACAAACGTAGAGATATATTGGAACTCTAAAGGACAACGGGAGGAGGGGGAGGGGTGGCTGAGCAAGTGTCAGTCTGACTGGACGTTGAGACAAGTATTCAGCAAGTGTAATTGTTTTGCTTCCGTCAGAGAGATCGATTGTGATCTAAACGTTTTGAGAATGAATCATGTCGAAACATGACGAGCAAAGCCAACGACAAGATCGTGAAGATAACTCTAGCGCAAGAGAATTAAAGCAACAACGAACCATATTAGTATCAAATAATCACCAGAGCTTTCAACATTTCTATCAACAGAATCATCAGCATCATAGCATCATAAAAAAACAACACAAGATTCAAGCAAAATATAAGAAACTGCTTTTGAAGCAAAGCCTATATGGAATGAAGGGAGAGAACCGTTTAAACTATATCTCTCATTATTGCACGGTTAATCTCCCCATTTCTATATATAAATAAATTTAATTAATTACTACTAATTGACAAATTTAATTAATTTGTTATTGATTAATGTGCTGTCCTCGGAAATTGAATAATTGTTCAACCTAATGGGAAATAGGAGGGAACAAAATGTATAAGAACCCACCTAGACAACCTGAGTAAATTTAAGCCTTCTAATTACCTGCATAATTAAAGAATCAATTTCATATTTGACCCCAAAAAAAATCACTTCTTCAGAGCATGGAATGGAAACGAAACATAGAATTAGTATAGTTCCACATTCACCTATACCTATCACAAGATCTGTCAACCATCCTTCTCTATTCCTCCTTGTCCTTTGCCTTGGATAGAATTTCATTCACTGACAGGCCCATCCATTCTTTGATGTTGTCTTCCCATCGCTTTCTCTGTTTTCCTCTTCTTCTTCTCCCTGGTACTGTTCCCAGTAGGAAGGCCCTTGCGAGCCCTGAGGACCTTGTGATGTTACAATAGATTTTGAGTTTACGTTTTTTTGACAGTGGTTAGCAGGTCATCGTGGGGTCCAATTGCTATATTAATCCTGTTTCTAATCTCTTCATTCGTGATGCGGTCCTTGTAAGTGACACCTAAGATCTTTCTGTGGCACCTTAGCTCAGTTGCAAGGGTCCTCTTCTCGAGATCTGCAGTCAGCGTCCAAGACTCGCAAGCATATAAGAATATGACCATGAAGTACATCAGTCTGATTTAAGTGTCGAGGGCTATGTTTTAGTCTGCCCTAATTGTTTTTTTTTTAGTTTTGCAAGTACTGCTGTCAACTGTGCAATTGACTTTCAAGACTAGATTAACACATCAATGAGTCAAGAATAGATCGTCATTGTCTTCTCCTTTGATGGAACATGAACGTCTTTAATTTATAAGATAAAGATAAGCTATGATAGTTTTACATCTTATATCAACTCACTCTGTCTGTCTGTCTGTCTGTCACTAATCTTCTACACAACGTTTCTCCCACATTCCATTCTCGGATCAGTTGAAACCTTGCACAATTATTTCTTGTCGATGACAACACGCGAAAAAAAAACAAAAAAACTAACCAATTAGTAAATTAATTAATGGTAAAGGAGATAAATATGGCAGTATTAAGAAATATGGCGGTAATTGTGCGTTTCTTTGCCTTGTATAAGTTTTTTTTTTTGTTTTAAGTATTTGTTATATTTTGATTGTTTTATTGTTAGATATTATTTGTCATGTTCATTAGTCATGTTCATTTGTCATGTTAATTTGCCATATTAATTTGTCATGTTAATTATGAAGCGGTGTAGTCCCTATTTCTAGTTTAGTTAGAAGTACGCTTGTTTATGTAATACATAATTTCGCATTCGGGGGATGCTGGTATATACCCTTCTAATTTCGTTGCCCGCCGTAACACGAAAATAAACTTACTGTCTATGTTTTGTCTAAGCTGTGTCTATGTTGTGTCTATTCACTATTCTGTGTCTATGTTGTGTCTATTCACTATTCTGTGTCTATGACTCAATGTTGTGGTCGTGCACATCAATTGTGGAGCGAAAACACGTTCAATAACATGCAAACACACACGCCTGCAGGAACATACCTTCTCACTTGTACGATCTCCCCCCCCCCCTTTTCCAAAAAAAAAAATTACTAATCTCGTCTGTTCTTTGATTAATGCCCGAACCATCAAGTACTCTGGAAGACCGATGGGGAAATAACTCCTGATCGACGTTACGTAAAAAAAAGGGCAATCACCGCGTAGGTAACTAAGAAGATTAATTTCTCCCAAAGTTGTGTTGTTTTTTTTTTGCCGCCAAAATTTTGTTTAAGCATGCAAAACTATAAATGAGTCGTCGTTAAAAATAGTGTTTATATACACAGACCTAGATTTATTCTGAGAGTGACCACTTTTAAAGAAGATTTCTATTTACCAGTACTGTACGTCTATCCGTCCGTCCGTTCGTCAAATAGTGTTTATCTATCCGACTGTCTATCTCTCTGTGTGTGTCCGGATCTAAGTAAGAGGATGCCCTGGCCAGACATATTGATACACTGAAGAAACACAGCGCTGAACATATTATTTCTCGAAATGATTCATTTAAATCTCAATTCAGTCAAATCAGTTCCTTCCATGTGCCCTAGAACACGAAATAATAAATGTATGTTTTGATAGAAAATCTATTTCTTTTGTAATACAAACACGCAGGCAGCCGTGGGAGGCAAGTCACTGATTAAGTTACAGAATCGGAAATCGCCGCTAATTAATCAATACGAGACCATTGATATCATTAAGGAAATTTGTTAGGACTTTTGTGAATTTTTTTTTAACCCCGTTGGGATGAAAGAAAATCTCGATCACATAAAGCTTCAGAATAACAAAATATAAAATGACTTTGAAATTTTGTCTAAAAATGTTTAAAGTTTTACACTTATGATAATGGAAATGTCTTCGATTTCGATACACTTATGATAATGGCAATGTCTTTGATCTAAACATAGATCTAAACAGACAGACAGACGAACAGACAAACAACGCAAGAAGAATATATGTTGTTGTTTTTTTTTGTTTAAAAAAAAATAGTGTTTCATTAAAGTTGCACATAGGAAAGGGAACTATAACTGAAGAAATGTAATTAGTGTAATTATAGTCATATTAATTTCATACGTTGCGAGTTTTATCTTGTTTCGATTTGGCGAATTATTATAAATTTTTTAAAACTTTACCTATCCCTTATTCTGCTGGACAGTTGGGGCACCACACAAGATTCGTCGACCGTCCTTCTCCATTCCTCTCTGTTTTTGCCTTAGAACCTCTTTCAATAGTAGGCCTGTCCATTCATTTATGTTGTCCTCCCATAGCATTCTCTGTCTGCCTCTTTTTCCTGGTACTATTTCCTGAAGGAAGAAGGTCTTAGCGAGCCCCAAAGATCTTGTAATATGGCCATAGATTTGTAGCTTGCGTTAGCAGGTCATCATGGGGTCCAATGTTATATATAGGATTGTTTTACAATCTTTTATTAATATAATGAAAACAAAACAGTTTTTTAAAAATTATTTAACTCTATTGAAAATAGACTTGAAAAAAAATACTGAAAAAAAAAGGGGGGGGGGTGGAAACTGTTTCAAGGGAGCTCATTACGTTTTCCCTTTTTTTTTCTTCCTAAACGCCATGTTTTTTTTAAGGGGCTCTCTCCTCGTGCGTTCAATTGAAATCCTCCCGAGGTCTTCTAACCAGTTCTCTCGGTGATCCAATTACTGCTTTGCAAAAGAAATCGACCTACAATAGTCTTGGAAGAAACACCAAGGAGAAACAATAGGCGACACAGAAGGTGGAATCGATTACAGAATAAAGGACGTAGTACTGAGAGTAGAGACCCAATGAGCACTATGGCGATACCATGGGGAATATTAGCAATATCCCAATTTCTTCTTCTTAATAATACTGCGGCTGTTTTTGATTAAGGTAAGAGACATAGTTGTGGGAATTTTACAAAAAAAAAACAACCCAGAGCTAAACAGTGATAAAAACCCAGCTTACGAATCACTGTGATAGGAGAATAGGTCCTATGCTCCAATTTGTCAATTAAGTAAGGCCTTGTCCTTTCACAATAAGAGTATAAAAATGCCTCTATATTGAGAGATTCTAAATCAAAGTTTTTGGTTTCAGACGAAAATCCAACAATTCAACACAATCGTCGCCCCAAATGTGACTTCTGCATTTTTGTATGGAGTGTGTGTGAATGAGTGAGATAAGCGGCACTGTAGTAGGCTGTCTTGGGTACAACAGATGACTTCAGAATGACCGAGTGTAAGGACATTTTTTTGTAATGAGTTAGATTTTGTTTAATATACCATCTTGTATTACTACTAAAGTCTACTACATTCATTTCATATCAAGTTAAATTTGAATTTGCTGTAATAAAAGTTAGATTTAGTTTTGTTTACAAAGATTTTTTTCTTCAAGTTTGTTATGAACATAATGATAACTGAGTCGAAAACCATGTCCACTTAGAATGACTTTAATACACTGAATGACTACACAACACACATTTCGTGAACACATTCTTACAGACGAGTTACAAGCACATGTAAACATAAGAACGACCACCGATACAGCATATAATTTTCATAACAATGTTACTTCAAGATTTTACATGTTAAAATATAATACGCCTACAGCGGTTTAGTTGTCCATCGGAAGTTTGGTGCTACAAGTCAATGATCGTCCACAATGACATGGAAGTCATAGGTACAAAGAGGTTAAAAGGGAATGCATTGGTTAAGAAGGATTTAACGATTTAAAATGGACCTCATTCACCAATCGTAAATAAACACATTTAGCCACGTCATAATATTGATAAATAAAAAAAAAATACGTATCACGTGACAGCCACTATGGATTACATAATTTGTATAGAGGATATATAGAATCACGTGGCTAAATGTTGTTTGTTTACGTTTGGTGAATGAGGTCCATTCACTTAGAGATCGTTCACAAACAGAGAAATGGAACGGACACTCGACCACTTGTCGAGCTTGTGATCGAGCGTAGCATAAGGTTTGCGTGTTCTGTAACAGAATGAATATTGCGCTAAAAGGAAAGCAATAAAATGGAGGCAGAAACGAGAAAGATGCAGACAGAGACGTCATCGTCTTCCTATTCGCAATTGTCTTTAGATTCTAAGACAGGAACTATAGGACTCTGGAAGCTTTTCCGAATGACAGTTCACTTTTTTTTTCCAAATTAATAAGTGATCGTATTGTAATCGCTGATAAAGGGATGAGTCCAATAATATTTCGGGTGACAACGAAAATAACCAATATATTTGATCACAGCTGATGCAGTCCATGCTCTTGTTAGACAAGCGTTTTCTAGTCTTCGTCTGCGCATGCTTCGTCTGCTAACAATTCTCACAGTTTTTATTGGATGTATCGCTCGAATTTTAAAGATAAAATATCCAATGAGGAAGTGCTACGAAGATCAGGGTGCCAGGACATCCACTGTGTTATCAGCAGCAGACGCCTTGGCTGGCTTGGCCACGTTCATAGAATGTTAGAAGGTCGACTTTCACAAGACATTCTGTATGGCGATCTAATAGAAGGCAGGAGAGCCGCTGGTCGTTCACTTTTACGGTATACGGATGTATGCAAACGCGAAATGAAGCTCTTCAAAATCGACATTAACAGCTGGAAAAATAGTGGCACATGGAGAGCGAACATAAAATAGGATCCAAGATGGCAGATGCCATACACAACAGTAGTAGAAAGAAGGGTGAAAATGCCTGGTGATTACATATGCCCAACCAAGACATCAGCTGTATATCAAGAATTGACCTCTTTCGTCACACAAGAAGTTGCAAAGGGAAAAGATCGTCTCTCGAGACGTAAAATGCCACAGAGAGAGATGTTGCAGTCAGATGCTTTCCTGTCTGCCACAAAGAGAAAGCTGAAACAATAATGTATCTTTGAAAACATGTATATGCTACAAGGGACTAATGGAAGAAGGAGCTTTCAGTAAGACCTTTAGAGCAACCAGAAATGTTATCCATATGTATATATATATATTTTAAGTAGTTTGGTTTTCTTTTTTTTTTTTTGGTACTTTTGATGTCGAAGTGAGTCACGTATGTTTTGTTAGGCTTGTACTGTACACGAACAAACCATAGTTACTTGACCTAAACGAGATAGAATACCAATCAGAGACTTCAGAACATAAAAAAAAAACTGTTCGAATTCTTATATAAAATCTCATCAGCATTCAAGCTCAGGGCGATCAGGCGGGGCCGCCACATGCCTTTCCCCACCTCTCTCCACTACGCGCCTCAATAATCTGACCAACCCTGCGTATAATTAATTTATTAGCAATAAAACACGACGAAAGTTGCTGCTCGAATTCAATCCCCATCAAATGACGTCACTGAGTGCGATGGGGTCGAATCAAGTGTCCCCATTTATGACTAAACTATGATCGATTACTTTGTGCGGCCGTGTGTCTTACAGTGTGGGTGTGTTGACGAGTCTCGTATGTGTGTATATTTGCATATAAGTGTCTGTGTGTGAGTTCACATCACACTAGGCGCTTCAATTGTTTACCGAAGTAATGGAGCCGGTCTGCGGGTGATGAATAAAATATCGAGATTTCCCATTTCTCTTCTACTTCCTTGTTTTTCTCCACTCCTCCTGTAACACCATTAATAATACTTCCTGTTCTGACACTGCAGAAACCGATTCGGGACACCTCTGCCAGTTCCCTTATTAAGAGTGTCACCAGCACTGCGGTAATGCAGGGCCCACATATCTACCGTAAAGAAGCTGACCTCTTGTGTGTCATAAAATAAGATGGCTGCTTTTTAAAATAGATTGTCACATATGGAGGCGAATCCACTAGTGACACGAATTTCGGTGTATCTGGTGTACAGAATATGGAAGTATTGATAACAGAATTATTTTAATAAACCATACAATTATTTGTGTGTAGTTTTAAGTACTGAAAGAACACACTAATTATTGAAATCCTCTTATCACCCTGCAAATTCATGGAAAGAAAAAGAAGGAAGAGAAAAAGTTGGACACGGGTCTCAAAAATGGCTCTTACGATTTTCCAATTTGACAGTTTATATGTATATATGTGGAAAAATAACTACTAGCTAAAAATCTGTTTTGACCTTAATTATGTCTTAAAACATTATCTTCATCGTAAACAAACAACATTTACCCACGTGATAATATTGATAAAACAATTTTAAAAAACTGTCACGTGACAGCCTGTGTGTATTACGTAATTTGTATAGCAGAGAGAACCACGTGGCTAAATGTTGTTTGCTTACGATTGGTGAATGAGGTCCATTAAATTTGGTCCTGGAGGGCTAGACAACCTAAATCTTGAACACACACAGCCGACATCAGCGGGTATTCCCGCATGTGTTCATTAAAGAGTTAATCAATAAATAGACGCTCACAACCATTTTGCGCACCATCTTCTAAGACTCTATCTATGGGTCCCTCACTAAATTAGAATCCTCTTTACCATATATCTACATCTAGATCTAGATCCAGTATTCTAGTTCACATTACTTTGTAATGTTGCCATGTCTGGATCTATAGTACCAAAATTCTATACTTTTTTTTTTACCTCTACCTATCCCTTAGTCTATTGGACCGTTGGGTCACCATGCAAGATTTGACTCTTGTCTTCTGCCTTAGATAGAACCACTTTCAGTGGCAGGCCCGTCCATTCTTTTAAGTTGTCTTCCCATCGCTTTCTCTGTCTACCTCTTCTTATTTTTTTCCTGGTACTGTTCCGTGAAGGAAGGTCTTTGCGAGCCCCGAAGATCTTGTAATATGGCCATAGAGTTTTAGTTTGCGTTTTTTTTTACACTAGTTGTGGGATCTAATCGCTGTTATAACACTGTCTCTAATCTATTCATTTGTGATGCCGTCTATAAATGTGATACCTAGGATCCCTCTGTAGCATTTCAATTCCATTGCCAGGCTCTTCCTCTCTATCTGTGCTTGAGAAGTTCTCTATCACCCAGATCTATACATGCGCTATCATTCATTAGTTATTACGTGCCAAGTCATTGCTTTTACAAAACGTTACCAGCTTCACAAAAAAGTATCATTTACAAATATTGTACTTGTTTTTATTAGTTAGTTGGCAGCAATTATTTGAGTATAACGTCCTTGACATTGTTTTATTATTTATACATGATGTCCATACGGATAGGTGCCACTTTTGTTCTTTTTGTGAAGAAGTCAGTTGTTCAAACAGTGAACTAATCACGTTACAATAATATAGTGAAAAAAAAGATTGCTTAGAAATCTATATTGCTAAGAACTCTAGGTTGCAAAGAACTCTTGATTGCTAAAAACTCTGGATAGCAAAGAGATTGCTAAGAATTCTAGATTGACCCGAAAAGAAAAATGTCTTAATTCTAGTGTTTTGTTTATTATAAGACTAAATCGACAACTGTTTCCAACTCTATATACATTAATGTATACACAGGCTATAATTATGATTTCTACAGACGCCAAATCAACAAAGTTGGCGTCTACACCTGCACTTAAATCACAGCAATAAGATATTTGTTTTTTTGTCGACACATATCAGCCAATGTATTTTATATCCAGTTCTATAAAGTTTTCAAAGGTCTAGGGTCTAATGAGCTTTTATCACTTTCCTCCATTATTTACTTAAGGCAGCGGTTCTCAACCTTTTAAGTTCGGCGACCCCCTTTTACACCCCCCCCACTCTGCCGCGACACCCCCCCCCACACACACATACAGCAATAGAAGAATAGACAATAACAATCCATATTTTCGATGGTCTTAGGCGACCCCTGGCAAAAGGTCAATCGACCTCCGTGGGGTCGCGACACACAGGTTGAGAACCTCTGACTTAAGGTGTAAGGTGATACTTAACATTACAATCGATCCATTATCTAGTTAAGGTGTAAGGTGATACTTTACATTTCAATCGATCGTTTCAAGGCGCAGGCAAATAAAGCGGATAATTGTAATTACTTTTTGTCTCTTAGAGGCTATTCCATTTTCTTTTCACCGTGGGGGGGGGGGAATGGCAGAGAGAAGTCATGTACTGATGTCATAGAATGCTCTAGGAGTTTCTGTAAAGCTCATTAAAAAGTAAAATTCCCCCTTTCAGACCTTACGATCAGATGGTGTTAAGGTCATCTGTTTCTTTGGCCAACGGTTAACGAGCAGGGTGTCATGGGGCCAGCAGAACGACCTTTACTTTCCCCAACTAAAGTCAGGTACCCATTAGAGTTGGGTGGACTCAGGGGGTGCCCTAAGAATCCAGAAACACGAAATCCCAGTCTTCATTGAGATACGAACCCAGGACCTCAATTTGGAAGCCAAGCGTTTAACCACTCAACCACCGATCCCCCTGCTGAAATGAAACTAAACTGTTGTTCTTCACTCAAAACTAATTACTGGAAAGAAAATTGTCAAAATAATATTTCTTGATCATTGGTTTTGGTTTACTCTGTTAGTTACACAATGATCAGCGAGATTTCGTTTGTATATTCACACGTTTTGAATAAATAAGGATACATGGTGGAAATACAAATAGAGAAAAAGAAAGAGAGAAAAAAAAAGAAAGTATGAAAAAGTGACAAGAAAAAGAGAGAAAGAGAAATTAAAAAATGTAAAAAAAAAAAGAGACAAGAAGCCGTGAAGCAGAAATAAGAGAGAGAGAGAGAGAGAGAGACAGAGAGAGAGACACACAGAGTGAGAGAGAGAGAGTGAAAGACAGAGAAAGAGAAAGAGAGATGCAGACAAAGACCCCCAAGAGTAATAAAGAAGAGTGACAGAGAAAGTAATAAAGGCCTAGTCCAGTAAGCTGAGATGAGAGTAACAGAGAAAGTAATTTAAAAAAAAAATGATATAGAGAGGGAGAGTGAGATCTGTAAAAAAAAAAGACAAAAAATAGAAAGAAAATGTGTGTGTATACCTAATACTAACAAAAAAAATGTGTGTGTATACCTAATACTAACAAGAAAGTGTGTGTGTGTATACCTAATACTAACAAGAAAGTATAACAAATATTTTTTTTAAAAAAGCTTAAATTGAGAGTAGTTGTATCAATTAGTTTGGATCAGTCATGTCATGAAATGTGTAATAGATCTAGTCTAGCAATAGTAAATCCAGGCGATTAGAAACATTTTACCAATTTATTTTTGTTTAGCGCCATTTCATGCTTTTAGCTTTCTCAATACGCCATAATCCTATCATTTGTCTGGACCAGTTGGATAAGAGGTGGGGGGGGGGGGAGAAATAAGGGGGTATCTTTAAATGTTATTGTGCATTTATTTTAAAAAAAGTTGAACGACATTGATTCGAAATCGAGGGCTCTAGCCTCCTCGTGTGCACATACTAACCACTGTGCCAGAGAAGTGCATATGAAAATAGAAGGTCTTATTGTTATCTGTTGTTAGTTTCAAACTTGAAAGCGACCATCTATTTCTCTCTGCAGAGTATTAAGGGGACTCATTCAAATTATACCACCATATAAGTCAAGTACATTTTCTTTCACTTGTTCGAGATACCAAACAAAATAATTACCAATAATTAACTAAATTTTTATATATTTTTTTTATATTTTTTTTTTTGTTTTTCTATTATTTCTTGTTTATTCAAGTAAAAGAATTCATTGTGCATAATTTCAGCTTGATCCAATATTGGGTATCGGAGAAATAATGTGTACAATTTTTTACAGGCTTTTTAAAAAATTACTATTAACTGAAAGTAATATCGAAATGTATTATTATTTTTTGGGGTAGTATTTTGCTTTGAATTCATGACTGCTGTGAGATGGACACCACAGCATAAGAAAAAGACAGGACCGCTAAAGAAAACTTGGACAGCCGAAGTTTATACTGTAAAAGGTTCATTTGATAATGCCTTGTGCACAGATAGATATTGTGTAATCATTGCAACTTATTATAAAATTAAGGAGTACTCACGTCTTTGGGTTTTTCATAGGGCAATATAGTCCTCCACAAATCCACTTGTCTGCTAAGATCCAGGCGAGCGAGCGGTATCCTTACATAGCCGATACATTCATCCTTCGAAAACTGGTCATACTCGTAAAAACTCAGGTCCAGAGTGGTCACTTCGAGCTCCTCCGAGGTCAACTCGAAAATAAACTCCTCTTCGAACTCCGGGTTCATTGTCTTCCTGTGGATGCGGCTCTGGGCCGAGGCGCGCTGGCCCGGGAGCAGTGTCAGGCGGCAGTAAGGGTTGGCCGTGCCGCTTGGGTCGCGGGGCAGCAGGTTGTGCACCCGTACCAAGTTGACGGTGAGGATTCCTGTCTCGGCGTTGTGCTCCATGCTCACGTGAACCGTGCCCTGACATTCTTCTTCGATGGATGTCACGCTGGCCTGCCTCACTAACTGTAAAAGAAGAAGAATTATCACGTAAGCTATGAAACCCAAATAAAATGAGACATTGAAACATTTCTTAGGACGTGATTAGGAATTTAACGCGAAAAGCCATTTGTTTCATCAAAAAGATAAAGTTTTGACTTAGAGAAAGTGACGGGGATATTGAAAACAAGGCTAGGGTTTAAAGTGTAACGAAAGTAAAGACAGAATACTCTTGACAGCTATAGAGGTAGGTAGGCTTTAGTTTCTGGAGTAGATATTTTAGCCACATTCAACGGTATTAAACGCCTTTTTCAACATCGATCACCAGCGTCGAGAATTTTCTGCATCGTTGACCTTTCGCTGGTGTTAATTGATTTGCTCATTTCACTGTTACCTCCGTTTAGACTTATCTGCCTCTGCGGAGGCGCCTAACACATTTAAATATGAATTCGTTTATTAAGGTGTTGTTTTGTTCATAGAATTGTTATTATCTTGGAACATATCTGAAAGAATATCAACATGGGTACTAGCTTCCCGGCCTCACCATAGGCACTGCGTTTAAAGGACAATACAAAGAAATAATACCATACAAGATGCTTGTCACCCTTAGCTGTTCGCCTGGCCTAAACATCACATTGAAATACGAAATTTCACTAATGCCTCATTCAATGCCTATTCCTACGAATAACTCTGGAAATGAAAAAAAAAAGAGGAAAAAATGACCTATGGTTAACCAAATTTTCCATTTTTGAAGACCCAGGGAGAGGAAACTGTTGGTGCACCCATTGCCTTTAAAATCAGAAGGAATCATGAGATTATTATTACAACCGATACACGAAAACAGTATGGGGGGGGGGGGGAGAGAAATATGGATACTTGTACTATGTTTGGTCTCGTGAAAGCGTAACTAGTTTTTAACAAAGCTTTTATCATTTTGAGGCGCTGTGGCTGAGCGGTAAAGCGCTTGGCTTCCGAACCGGGGACCGGAGTTCAAAACCTGGGGAAGACTGGGATTTTTAATTTCGGGATCTTCGAGCGCCTCTGAGTAAAGGCGGTTGGTCGTTGTGCTGGCCACATGACACCCTCGTTAATCGTATGCCACAGAAACAAATGACCTTTATATCATCTGCTCTATAGACCACAAAGTCTGAAAGGGGAACTAACTAAATTTAATTTTACTCTGTCTGCCTGTACACATTATTACTCCCATATCCATTCTCGGATAAAGTTGAAACATTGGCATGGACAAAAAATGAATCATTAAAAAAATAACCAATCAATCAATTAATTACTGGTAATTAATTATTTTGTTTGAAATCGAATAAGAGAAATAATTTTTACATCATTGAGATACATAGTTGTAAGTGCAGATCTATTTCCCCTTATATAAGCATTTTTTTTAAAGAATTAATTTCTTTCGAATGAAATATGTATACGGTATGCATGTATGGATAAATTTTTATAAAACAAAAAAAAATACTTTATATATTGAAACATTAACAAAAAAATTCGAGGCCGTAGTGTATAACATACGTAAACATAGGAATTTATTTCTTTTATTGTTAGTAGCAGTTATTACGAGATCAATGTTGCTAGTGTGCTTAGGCTGAAAGATTGTATGATTCATAAATGTGAGTTCGACGGACCCAGAGGGACCGCCTACGAATTTAGCGTTGCACAAACTCCCTTATCATCATCATTTCCCCTCTTTTCAATGATTTTGGTTCCATTCGTTATTATCTGCTCTTCAACCCACTAGCTTGTAGACAATGTGTATCACAATGTTGATGTACATGTTTCATTACGCTGTGTGTGTGTGTATAAATATTTGTGTAGAAGAAAAGGGAAGGGAGGTAAAGATTGAATGGAGTTTGGGGCGGCGAGGCAAAAGAGGGGGGGGCATGCTAGCACTGCTGATGGAACGACACAAGTAAATCTAATAAGGATGTCATTCGCAACTACCCGGAGAGAGGTTCTGGATGAGAAGCCAATCAAGCGTGACTATGTCTCCAATCAAATTGTTTTTTTCTTTTTTTCTTAAGTGTCCTTTCCCGAAGCAGGTCATTACGACATTAGAGCGCCAGCGAAACTGTGCAGGCTTACATCTCTGCTGGCAAATGCAACTGGTTCATTCTTTAATTCAGTGATGCCAAAGCTACGGCACGATGGTCATATCTGGCCCCTTGAAACTTAAAGGCACTACGCCTATCAGCAGAGTTTTTCGCCAAGGCTCTATGGGAGGACTGATCCTTCCAGCCTTGCCATCAATTGGAATTAATCTCAGGCCCCTTAAAAGCACTGCCCGAATTACAATGAACCGAAGAAGATCGGTTTTATTGGAGTTTTAGGGGGTTTTCCGGCCCTTGACAAACGTGTTGTAGCATAACCAAATCCCTGCACTTCTCCCTGTTAGCAGCTGTTCCTAGCAGGAAATCTAGAGAGAGGCTGGTCCATTTCTTTTTTTTTACTTTGTTCAGCCAGCTCTGATTTGAACGAGCCCCTTTCTTCGTGCTCCCTTGGATGTACCTTGAAGGATAACTTTTTGACAGCGGGTCATAGCTTACACAATCACTAACTAGCTTAGCTATCGCCTTGTCATAAGGGGCGCTGTGGTTGAGTGGTTAAGCGCTTGGCTTCCGAACCTGGGGTCCTGGGTTCGAATCTCGGTGTAGACTGGGATTTTGAATTTCGGGATTTTAGGGCGCCCTTGAGTCCACCCAGCTCTAAAGGGTACCTGACTTTAGTTTGGCAAAGTAAAGGCGGTTGGTCGTTGTGCTTGCCACATGACACTCTGGTTAACCGTTGGCCAAAAGAAACATGACCTTAACATCATCTGCCCCATAGATCGCAAGGTCTGAAAGGGGAAATTTACTTTTTTACTTATCGTCCTGTCATAGTATTGGTGGAATTCCAACTCATCATGATTCTCTTCCTTAGAGAAACTAAAGCTGACACACTAAGAGACCTGCCAAAGAGTAAGACTTAGGTCTCTCTTCATTTAACGTTGAACATTGAACTACAAATTCTATTGGAGGAGCTTCACCCCAAAAGTTAATCGAAGTAAGCTGCTCTTTACGTACAGTTTGATTCTTATCAAGCATTGTTCGTTCTTTAAGGAGTATAATGTATTAAGAATCATAATAAAAACAAAGAGACAGAAAGATATCTATAGGTGAAATAATGTACCCAAACGTAGAAAGAACAAAATGAAATGAGGAGAATTGGCAGAGATTTAAGACACAAAATATATACAATATCGAGGACGCAGTATTGAAAGAGAAATGTTGCCAACCCTAAAATAACTACTTTGTTCTACAAACAAAAGAGCTTAAGAATTCGATTCTACGGCGCCGAAAAGCGCACACAAATTATGTTACGGTTTAATAAAATACTTCGCTTATAAATATTTCAGAAGTCTGTACACTGGATACACTCAAAAGCTTCAGTGGCGTAGCAGGGTATTCATGGGCCAGAGTTCAAGAATATCTTGTTGAACCCCCCTCTCCCGAATATAACGAATGTATACTGTGACAAAATAATTGAGTAATCTGAATGCATGGGTGCATTAACCAAAAGACATTCCAATACTTTCTGCTTTATGTAGAGCTTGCTCCTTATGTTTTCAACACCAAAGGAAACTACGACTGCGCTTACAATTTAGAACTCGACAATATGCCATTCTTATTTTTATTTAAGTGCTGCAGCTTCCAGGCGTTCTTTTTTCCTTTGAGAAACACAAAGTAATTCCTTGATGACCACCTTGTGGGCAAAAGTATTTGAGTGTACAATAGGCTATGCTCTTCCTATTGGATTCAAGACGCGACCATCTTGAGATGCTGTGAGCACCAAACACAAACCAAGACTTAGAAATCTGCGACGTCTTGAACACAGCTGACAGAATCATATTAGACCAAGTTTAAGTCGTGGTTAGCACAGTGACCATAATGCGCGAGCGGTTTCTTTTTATGAAACAATACCCAAGGACCATTGTGACCCAAATATCCACTTTTATTGGAGGTACCGTCTTAAGCCTTGCAGTTTATTTAAGGATAAATGGGTATTATTCATTACTTGCAGCATTTGTCAGCCAATTCTGTAGACCAAATACTAAGCATTGGTCAGAGTTCCATATGTATATACCCTTTGGATAGATCAGGTGTGTGGAGAGGGGGGAACTGTAGTGTGTGCGACATCGTGCCGACCATACGTAAGCATTGGTCTGAGAGAGACAATATTCCATGATAAATTTGACATCTTTCTATCTTCTACAATCTGCATCTTTGTTATAAACCTGCTCCCCGGTTTGGTTTCGCCATCATTGTAACATAACAAGCATTTCAACTTTAATGATATATTTGTAACTTACTATTTTGTTTACTTTCCTTGCTAAATATTTATTTTTTTTTTCAGATGTCATCTCCTTTTCTTTTATTCTGTTGTAATGATTGCAATAACATTGTTTTTACACAATACAAAGACAACAAAACGAGGACGCTGTCGTCCTATATGAGTGTTTCATACAATTTCAAAGTATCTACTTTATTGGCTCGGATACAAATATTTTAAAATCAGAACTATTGTGACAGTTTTTACTCACTGAAAGTTATGGACTACCACTTTAGAATACAGACCTCACATTTTAAATACAGAAAAAAACAAAAAACAAATTGAGCTTTGAGATAATTGAATAATTAACAGCTGTGTCGAAATTTAAATTCGTGAATATCATGACTTATTAGTGTCATCCGTATGATCCGTAAGTTGTCCCGTGGGCCCCAACTAGTCAAGAGTCATGGGCCCAAGTGCAATAAACCCCTTTGCGCCATTGTTGCTACTCCGCAGGCTGTGGGCCCCTAATGGTCGTGGGCCCGGGTTCATTGAACCCCTTCGCACCATGGATGCTACGCCAGTGCAAGGTATATCATGTTAGGTTTAACATGTTATTTAATTTGCCTGCGGTTCAAATCCCAGGACTCAATCAAGGCGGGAACATGCAATTCTAAATTAGGCACGGCCGTCCAGTGCAAACGAGTTTGATACGACAAGATCTCAGCTCGAGACGAAACAGACAGCATTGCGCATGTCAGCACGCGGGCCACAAGCATGAGAGATAAAGTGCTTTGCAAAGGAAGATTGATGTTACGCTTGATAACTTATCTGTAATGATTGTTTCTCCGATTGTGGCTATCGATTGAAGATGGAATTACGTGTCCAGCCCCATGACTAAATATAACAAATATCATTGGCTTACTTAGATGAGCTAGGGAAGGAAATTGAATATTAAGACAAAATCATTAGCCAACTTTAGGAATTTAACTTAGAATACTCAGTGACCTTGTGCTCTAACACACATTTCCAATATCTCTTGAAGGCTAGTGGAAATAAAACACCTCAATGAGGGACTGCCGGATGTGACCTACTGTAGGACAGGGCACATTGCCAGATAGTTCAAACTGCCATCTGAGATGAACTCCTATTGAAAAATCAGAGCAGGAAGGACTCAATCCTCCGGTAGTGCTCTGGCAAGAAACTGGGCCGTTCGGCGTAATGCCTCATAGCTACCATACAAGTCGAAAGACAGCTGGGGACACTCGTACAAAATATACGACACTGTTTCGACGTTCTCTCAAACAGTGACGGCATCGGGAGTCGTAGTTCGGGGCTTCGGGCGGAACCGGGCAAAGTATTCTCCAACAGGACAATGCTCCGTCCTACACTGTGCAATGATTGCTTGTTCTGACCTCCTTAACCGCCACCACGGATCGTCGCGATCTGGGTGACGCATATGCTGCCAGACACCACGTGCTCTGTCGGATTCCTTCCAGGACTTTAACCACTTCTCATGAATGAGTGCTCGGATTTCTGCCGTTGCTTGTAAAAACGTGCTTGGTGCTTTGAGGTGTGTGGCTGTCAAAGCTCCTTCGCTTGCAAGGGTGTCAGCCTTTTAATTGCCCCTCACGCCGCAATATGAGGGCAATCACTGCATAAAAACGACAGCTCCAATAGCTCGGCGGATGTTATCAGCGGCGCCGACTGCCTCTTCTGTTACGGGCGACCTTCCCCCGCCGCCACCAATAGCTAGGAGACTGGAGCGAGAGTCGGTGACTAGCACTACAGTAGTTGCGCTAGTTTCATTTTGGGTCATTCGGACTCTAATAGCCATCAGATTTCTGGTCAAATGGCTGGTACCATTCTGATGACGGCTACACACAAATAAAAACAGACTCAACATAGCGCCAAAGTTTTCCATCAGTCATTAAAATACAAGGTCAAAGTAAATTGCAACCACATCGATCTCGTACTACTTTCTCAAATGTTTACTTTGTAGCCGTGTGAAAATATTCAGCCTAATGTCGCGTGCACTCAAATCTCACACTTCATTCTCATGGAACTCTTTTCTTTCTTCGGTTTAGATTCCCACCGATGTAGAGAATCTCGACCTAAGATAGCAGACGACATTTTACTTCATACTGATCTTCTTTAGGAAAAGGCAGAAAAATGGACGAACCTCGTTGTTCCTACTCATCTATCACATAAGCAAACTTAGAAGTAAGAAACGGGAATTTCCAAATCAAAATTGGGAATGCAGGGCCGGGCTTAAGTAAAAGAAGGCCCTAGGCATTTTAGTTCGAGTGTCCTATTATTTATGAATGATTTAATAGCAATAAACTTTATAATAGGAATAATTACAAATAGAATCTTGTCAAACTTTGAATAAGAAATGAAGAAATTGTAAATTTCATGTAATTTCCTTTCTTTCACTCTCTTTCTCCTTTTCTCTCTCTATCTCCCTCTCTCCCCCTCTCTCTCTCTTTCTCTCTCATTTAAAGTTATCTGAGTCGTAACTGCCGTAAATGCTTTTATATTACAATTATATCAGGGTAATGGTACCAATGGTAGACCAAGGAAAAAAGGGGACTTAAATTAGTCTAGAACGGTGGCTGTGTGATAAAACGGTTGGCTTCCGAACCAAGGGTTACGGGTTCGAATTCTGGTGAAGACTTGAATTGTGAATTTCGGAATTTTAGGGCGCCTTTGTGTCCATCCAGCTCAATTGGTACCGAGTTGGGGAAAAGTAAAGGCGGTTTGTCGTTGTTCTGGCCACATGATGCCCTCGTTAACAGTGAACCACAGAAATAGATCATCTGCCCCATAGATCGCAAGGTCTAAAAGAGGAACTTTACTTAACTTTTAGTATGACAATACTATGTTACTTGCACTATGTCCGCTAGCTCTCTCTCTCTCTCTGGCACTACTGTATAACTTGCACTATGTTTGCTTGCCTCTGTTATCACCTCTAGCCTGTGCTCTACTACTCCACCAAATCATCCTCGTGATATGCCAAGAGCCATAAATCGAAAGAGTGATAGAAAAAAAAAAGTCAATTTCCCGACACATACCACATCTTCCCTCCTCTATATGTTAGGGCCTGACACAATTGACTTTCCATTACTTCACTGGGAGACAAAGACAGAATAAGAGGACAACCCTCCCAAACCCCCTCCCTCCCTAAAAAATGAGGAAAAAGAGAAAAAAAAATAACAACTCATTTCATCATCACTGTTAAGCCTTTCCTCCATCCATTCCCTCCTCTGCCTTTATATCTACCCCCCCTCCCTTTTCCATCCGTTATCTCTATTTCCCCCCCCCCCCCAGTTCTCTCTCTGGTACAAAATAATAAGACCAGGCGTTCTCTGGCCTAAGTTTTCCCTGTGCTCATATCAGTCTATAGAAATAGATTAACGAAATCCATCTTAGAGGCCCCTAGCCGTGAAGATGTTAAGACAATGCGGAGAAAGACTTATCCAATAAACACAGAAATTACATTACAGCTGCTGTTGTTTCGCTAGCAGGGTATTCTTGTATTCTCCTTTCAAATAGTCTTATAGCACTGAAATTTAGAGGCGGCAGTAACTTTTATTTTGTAAGTATCTGGATATTAAGAATATTATTCCCTAATGCCTATATGAAAATCTCCTGCAAGAGGGCATAGGTTTGGCGGCAGATAGGGTCCAAACTTGGGATAGTCGTGGCTATTCTCGCAACGTTTACAAAATGTAAATTCCATTCATCTTGAAGAGTTTGAAAGCAGAGCGACGAACTGATGGCTCATTCTTTGTATCCAGTGGCGTATCTAGGGTGGGTCCAAATTTGAATCCCTCCGGGCCCCTACTTAATGCCCCCCCAATGAGTGTTCCTTTTTTTTTTACATTTAATGTTAAGCCAATGCCATGTGTCACAGATTACATTATAGAATTGTTTGTACATTTCACTTTTGAAAGTAATATAAGCCCTCGACATGAGTCTCGGGATTTAATCCTCAAATTTAGACACTTGACATTCAAGTCAGGATTTACCCAAGGGACGTAATTAGTATGTTTGAAATCTATTGGTTGATTTGAATTTAAACAAAGACATTTTTGAAAAGAGTTAGCGCCAGAGAATTGGCGGTAGTAAGAAAGAAGAGAGTCGATAAAAGAATGCCTTTGTAGTCAGTCACGTTTTCTAAGAGCTCTGTTTGAAAAGCCTTTGTAATATGCTCATTGATTTGTAATTTGTACATAAACTGTACTTACGTTATATTTAAATAAAGTTCCAGAGTTTTGTTTTATCAAAGAATCGTTAATTTGTGAGTCTAGATCGTCAGTTTTGTTAACTATTGAATTCAAGTAAAATCCCCGGCATGACAACACATCATACCATCAAAATGTTGTCACATCTGGCACTCTCCGACTAATAAAAGTTCATGGACAACTTTTAACGAAATTTATTCAAGATCTAGGACAAATTTCAAAACTATTCAAAGGAACTTCATTCTTATTTAACGGAGGACAGAATTTCTGTGTTTAACAGGTCAGTTGGTTATCGATAATTCTTTTATAAAGATTTTCGTTAGAGTTACGTCTAACTCACGAAATCTATTATTATATGTAATTGGCAAAAGGAATAAGACCAATATACATAATAACTGGCATTATAAAAAAAAGACCAGTAAAGTAAATAACTGGCATTATAAAAAGACCAGTAAAGCAAATAACTGGCAATATAAAAGACCAGTAAAGCAAATAACTGGCAGTATAAAAAGACCAGTAAATCAAATAACTGGCGTTATAAAGAAGACCAGATTTAACCAACTGTTAAACCAGTAAAAAGTACATCGGCTCAATAGATCTATATATCAATCATACGACTCCAGTAACTACAAGTCTACTGTCAAGAATTTATTAGCAAATTGAGGCTTCAAGAACTTTGTCACTAGATCTATATTATTATTATATCTGAGATAAAGCCAAAATCCAGATATCGAACATTTTGCTCCAATACAAGAAACTAACAAAAAAATTAAATATGGCTTCCAGTGCTAGAACACAACGATTCTTCGAATTAATAGAATTTGCCAAAGAAAAGCAAATTTCAAAGCCAGACCAGTGGGCATAGAAACAAGAAGAAAAAGAATATCAAGAGCAAGAATCTGAAAAACAAAGGCAAGAATCTGAAAAACGCATGCAATTAGAAGAAAAAAAATTGCAAGACGCCGAAAAACAAAGGCAAGAATCTGAAAAACAAAGGCAAGAATCTGAAAAACAAAGGCAAGACGCCGAAAAGCAAAGACAACATGAAAAAGAAAAAATGGAATTCGAAAGGCAAAATAAAGAAAATAAAGAAAGCATTTCAATTCAAGGTCACTCAAGTATGTTTGACAAATACAGATTAATGAACAAAATATCGGCTTTCAACGAAAACATTGACAATATGGACTCGTATCTCATAAGATTTGAAGAAATAGCTACAACATCCGGTCTACCTGAAGCACATTGGTCGAGCTCACTCCTCACCCTTTTGACTGGCAAAGCTGTCAACATTTGCTCACAACTGTCCATCAATGAACGCAGCACTTACTCTGATATCAAGGAAGCTCTACTGCGCCAATACGGAGCAACTTCAGCCAACTATAGAAAGAAATTCTATAATGAAAGGCCACAGCAAAATGATGATCCTCAAATTTTTGCAGCTAATATGTCAATGTGGTTTGATAGATGGGTATCCATGGCAAAAATAGAAGAAAGTTACCAAGCTCTTCGTCAACATATTATTATCGACAACATCACCCATGCTCACTCAGAAGATATTCAATCCTACATTATAGAGAGAAATCCTACTGATATACAGACATTAACCAAGATCATCAGACAATATAGAGCAGCCTATCCAAACAAGTCAGTCAAACCATCTGTTGAAGAAAATTTTGTCTGCTTTGCTCAAGACAAAAATGCAAGATATAAGTCAGATGACAAAGTCAAATGCAACAAACGTCATAAACTAGGGCATTTCATGTCTCAATGCCGCAGCAGAACCACAGAATGTTCATATTGCCATAAAAAGGGTCACCAAACTCATGAATGTTGGAAAAAACAGGCAGTCTCCAAAAATCAAAATTTTGATAGACCCACATCACCAACTGAAAGATACAGCAATAGAGAGCAATACAATCTCAACAAAGCACCTGGAAACAATAAACCAGATAACAACAAACCTCGCTACAGAAGTCATTCACAGGACTCCAGACCACAATATATGCCAAACAGAAGCTCATATAACAGAAGCTATTACAATGAGCATTCAACTATGACAGTCATTGCAAAATCCAATGGTCTCAATTTTATCCAGGCTTTGTAGGAGACAAGAAGGTGGAAGTTCTTCGTGACACCGGAAGCACGTCCACATTAGTACATGAACGCTTCGTACACGCAAACCGTTTCACAGGCAACCACGTCCAAGTCACTGCATTCAACGGAACTGTCAGCAAGTTACCTGAGGCCATCATTTATGTTACTACACCATTCTTCAGTGGTCAAACAAAAGCACTAGTAACACCCAATCTACCAGTGGACCTAATCATTGGAAACATAGAAGGAGTTAAAGAATGCACTCCTCAAGAACTTACTGAATGTACAAATGCCATAGAGCAAGGTCAAAAATGTTTGGCAGTAATGACAAGATCCATGTCCAGACAACAAGAACATTTGGCACCTGAACAAGTTAGCCAAATTAATCACATGGCTACCTCAATTACTCAAGTTATGCAGAATGCAACAGAACCAGTTACTAGTCCAGTAGCCAGCAATAATCAAGAACATTCAACATGGACACCCCCAGTTACATCAAGCCCATCCCTACCGGTCATAAGTCCACCTCCAATTCCCGAATGTCCATTGTTGAACTTTGAAGAACAAGACGACATACCCAGAGTCTCTAACAATGATACAAGAACTCTAACTGGCCAAACTGAAGTCCATCAAGACAAGTCATATTTCACACATGATGACTTCATGCATCAAGACTTGAACAAGACTGCATCTGCATCATTATCTACCAATACTATGGTATTCATTGAAAATTCTTGCTACAATCAAGACAAGTCTCAAGAACCAGAAGCAGAAATTAAAGAAACTTATCTTCAATCAATTTTGGCTATAACAGACAAAAGAAAAACTTTTCAACTTGACTCTACCACTCATACAAATATTCCTCATCTGAAAGAATGTGAGTCAACTAAAGAAGCCATTACAACCAAGAACATTGAAAGTCAAAGAATATTACATGAACACATGAAATCAAGATATTTTGCTCAAGGAGATCAAGTCAATTTACTGTTACCAGATTGGAGTAACAAGCTATTCTACAAATGGCAAGGTCCATTTATCATCACCAGAAAGATTTCCAACCTGCTTTATGAAATCAATGTCAACAAGTTTACCAGAGTATTTCATGTTCATATGTTTGAACATTACCATGAAACAGATAATGAAGACATCAAAGCAGAAGTTGAACATTTTACAAGCTTAGCAACTATTCCTGAGGAAGAAGAAACATCATCAACACCCATTCCTGAGATAGATGTTTCATTACCAACATCAAATAACATTGACATTCCAAAGGTCATCACTCTGAATGACATAGCAGCATCAAATCAAATTGACAGTCCCAAAGTCATCACTCTGAATGACATAGCACTACAAACAGTGAAGAACATTAAAGTGTTTCCAGACCATGCAGATTTCTTTACCAGTGTTTCTGAAACATTTCCAGTACTGCAATTTGAAAGAAACTCAGAAAGCAATAACATTGACAACACCAAGTTTCATCCTTCGTCCACTCAAGGGGCAACTTTTCTTCAGAAAGGAACAAATGAACTTCTTCAACATTGCCGTATTGACCGATTGAACTCAGACATGTTCAGTCATTGCTCTATTGAACATTCTAATGCAAAGCATTCTGCTACCATTGTTCTACAGCGTCAAAGTTCATCAACCAGAAAATTGAGTTTTGGTTTCGGACAGTTCTTATTTTCACCAAACTCAAACGCGGTTCAATCAGACATTATCTGTGAGATCATTATGACATGGAGACAACAGCTTCATAAACTGAAAGACCTTTTCTTCAAGTTTAGAAAATGCACATCCATGTCGGCAATTCAGAAGGGTTCCGAACTTTACATTTCTACTCTACATATGTACTATAGCATATTTAGTGCCACTTGATCCATTATCATTCATACTCGTCAAGGAAGAACAGTATTCAGTTGTACTTAATCAATTAATTTGTCTACTCATTTTTCCACAGGTATTCTATATCAGATATTACATTTATTTTTAGCACCAAGCATCCCACTGAGGAAAGTCACTCATTCAAGATACTTTGTTTATTATGTTTCAGCATCTTTGCATATGACATGCATCAGACATCTTAATTTTTAAATCATGTGCATTTTATTTCAGGTATTTTATTTCAGGTCGAATATTATTGCATATATCCTATTATAATAGTACAGATACATGACAGACAATTGGAATTTTTCATTGCTTCACACATGTTGAGATTTATATCACATTGAGTATTATTATTCAGAAGATTGATCACACTAGTATTATTTTCTCAGAAGATTGTCATGTACTATCACAATTATTTTTTCTATGTCAATTTTTCATATGCAATATATTTTTCATGTACACATTTTCACATTAGTACTAACCAAATGAGTTATAATGTCATATTTTAATATTATCATGAAGCACAATGAAGAGAAGTAACCTATTCAATTCAAGATTTAATTTATCCAAGTATTATGCTTTGTACAACTTTTGATATTGTTCATGACAAGCATTGTCTCATTTTCATAACCACTTGAATAGTGAAACAGGTGTTCAAAGTCATCAATAATTTTATTCACTGCATTTACATATTTTTTTATCTCCAAGTTGACTTTATTTTGTCATATGTTACCTCAACCATTTTTCTATAGTTTCATGTATGGTATTTTATGTATATTTAAATAATTTGAATACATATGAGCATTTCTATTACCATACAAATGCTAAATGGAGGGGGGGTAATATGTCACAGATTACATTATAGAATTGTTTGTACATTTCACTTTTGAAAGTAATATAAGCCCTCGACATGAGTCTCGGGATTTAATCCTCAAATTTAGACACTTGACATTCAAGTCAGGATTTACCCAAGGGACGTAATTAGTATGTTTGAAATCTATTGGTTGATTTGAATTTAAACAAAGACATTTTTGAAAAGAGTTAGCGCCAGAGAATTGGCGGTAGTAAGAAAGTAGAGAGTCGATAAAAGAATGCCTTTGTAGTCAGTCACGTTTTCTAAGAGCTCTGTTTGAAAAGCCTTTGTAATATGCTCATTGATTTGTAATTTGTACATAAACTGTACTTACGTTATATTTAAATAAAGTTCCAGAGTTTTGTTTTATCAAAGAATCGTTAATTTGTGAGTCTAGATCGTCAGTTTTGTTAACTATTGAATTCAAGTAAAATCCCCGGCATGACAACACATCATACCATCAAAATGTTGTCACACCATGTTATCTTGCTATTCTTGTTGTTCTGTAAATTAGTGACCCTGTTGCACAATAGATTTGTATATTTATTATGTACAGTATCTCATGTTATGATGCCGAATGTCAAAATGCAGGGGCCCCTAAAGAGGCCAAGCTCCCCCCCCCGGGCCCCTCAAAATCCCTTGCTACGTCACTGATTCTATCTCTTAGTGTTTCTTGTCATGATCTCTCCACTAGCGAAGATCCATTTACATTGGAAAGAGACTGGGTATATAAGTGGAACAGATCCAATGGTGGAACAGATCCAAAGATCCAATGGTGGAACAGATCCAATGGTACATAAAGCTGGGAAATTGGAAAGAACCAACCCCTCTCCCCCCCCCCCCCCCCATAGTAAATTGAATACTTGTTGGAAGAATGGAAGAAGCTAGTCTGACATGCTTCATAACAGAACACAAAAGAATAAATCTGCCTCTCCTGATATCCTGCTAAGAACAGCTGCTGGCCTGGAGAAATGGAGGGACTTGGTCAGGTGAACTGTCACAGCACCCCTACGAATAAAGTCAAGGGACAGATGATGATAATAATGATGATAATTATGAAGAAGACAGTGTATAGAAGAGTGAATAGAACGATCAGGCGTGTTGGCAGAACTCAGTTTTAGCTTGTTTAGTCTGAAGCATTATTAAGTTATGTTAAACTATAACATCACAGGTTTGTCTCTGACTCATATATGTATAAAATAGCGCTGTGAATCTTTTGTAACAAATCATATATCCCCAAATGTGACGTTTTAACTATTCCATTGTTAACCTGTCAAAGGCCAGTCGTTGTTTCATATTTCATATTATTGTTCGAGTAACTATGTGTTCATCAGGGGAACCTGGAGAACTAAGATCCTAGGGAACGGAATGAATAAAATAATTCACGTATAAGTCATATGATTGACACGTGACAATGTGACAATGTAACAAGCATGCACTTCTTTAGACGACTTTACACAACAAAATAGACCTCATAAAAAGACTTGCGAAAATTTGAACCCGTTTTAATAATTCAGGATATTTGTTTAATGTTATGCTTCCCAATTTATTTTTAGTGTGCAAACCAGTCATGCGGAACCTCAGCAACAATGAAATACTATGACTTCAACTACCCCTTCCTCTTTGTGTTAAGACACAGTCAAGTCGGCTACAATAACAGCCTGTTTTTATTGCTCCTTTTTTTATTTTTTACAAAAGTTTATATCAACTTACTCTGTCTGTCTGGTAAAAAGTTTGAACACATTTTTTTTCTTCGATTTCTTATTCTCGGATAAAGTTAAAACTTTGCACAATTATTCTTTGAACCGGACAAGACATGAATCTATCCAAAAACAAAAATACCAATTAGTTAATTAATTGTTGGTGATTGATTATCTTGTTTGATATCGAAATAAGATAAATAAATGCTACCTAATGAGAGATGTGGATGTATATATGGATTTAATCCCCTTATTGCGTTTTCACACGTTTTTATTTAACCACTTCCCGTTCTCGGATCAAGTAGGGATTTTGCAAAATCATTCATACACGATACACAATACACGAATCAATCCGAAAATTAACCAATTAGTTAATCATGTAGTTCTAATTAATTAATTTAGTTTTATAAAGCAGAAAGGGGGATGAATCCTGTCATTTTCAGTATATGGCAGTAATTAGCAGTACTTTCCCTTAGATAAACTTTATTTAAATTTTTTTTTCTTTTGCTTGTTTTACTCTTCGTCATGGATGGACGACTTCCTGAACTCGGATAGCATAAACAGTGGTAATAATTTTCCCCCAAATTTGATAGTTGATGTGTAATGTTTACCGGTAGCCCGGTGACTGAGCTGTAAAGCGCTTGGCTTCCGAACCGAAGTCCAGGGATTGAATCCTAATGAAGACTGAGATTTTTAATTCCGGGATCTTAGGGCGCTTCTGAGTCCACCAGGTCTAATGGGTATCTGACATTAGTTGGGGAAAGTAAAGGCGGTTGGTCGTTGTGCTGGCCGCAACCGTGGGCCATAGAAACAGATGATCTTTACATCATCTAACTTATAGATCGCAAGGTCTGAAAGGGGAACTTTACATATGTGTAATGTTTATGGTGAAAAAATACTATCTAAGTTGTCACACAGGGAAATTCTAGTTTGGTCGTTATAATTTTTTTTCAAAATAGATTCATCTTTAAATTACATTTAGTTAAATCTGAACTCTCGTCTGGGGAGATTTTCACATGTATTAAGTAAGGAGTTGTGAATAAATAAACAGACCCTTACGAACATTTTGTTTGTGAATAAATAAACAGACCCTTACGAACATTTTGTGCACCGTCTGATATAGAAATGATGAACTGGACTGCTAGAGGCTATGCTTTGTGACAATAAATACATTTTAATACACAATATCAATACTATATCTATAACTATATCCAGCATTCAAGTCAAAACAAGAATTTTCAATATTCTACATGGGCGTAACGAGAACTTTTTTTTCGGGGGTGGGAGCATTGGTAGTTACAAAAAAAGGTAAATTTTCCCTTTGAGACCTTATTATCTATAGGGCAGATGATGTCAAGGTCAATTGTAAGTATGGTTTAAAAAAAAGAATATTAATGTGTTTAGTGAGGGTTTTTATTGTTAAGTGTTTAGTATAGGTGTTTAGTGAGAGCGTTTAATGAGAGTTTTTATGGAGCGTATTTAGTGAGTGTTTATTGAGAGTGTTTAGTGAGTGTTAAGTCTGAGTTTCAATGAAAAGTATAAAGGTAATATGTGGTATAGTTTATTAGGCGTGTTTATTAAGAATCTATAGTCAAAATAAATATATAGCTGCATTCTTTAGTAACGATATTTAAGCCGGAATATATTTTGAGCCGGTAAATGTAAAGATTGTGGGTTTTTTTTTGTGATTTTATTAAAAGAAATATATTTGATCAACCATTTTTGGCGGGGGGGGGGGGGGGGGGCAAATGTGACGATCTTTAGTGCCGGATGTGATAATGTCTTGATGTCACGATGACATTGTGTTGATCAGACAATGCGTTTCTGACAATATAATTTAGTCTAGATTTCTATTTTAAACAATTACTGAACCCTTAAAAAAGATCGTCATGCCGGAGATTCAAATAGAAACTATTAATTCAAACAATGAAGATCCTTCAACAATAAATACAAAACTTTTAATTATGGAACTAAGAATCTCTTGAATAAAATACACACTGTACAATAAATTAAACAAGTTAAATATCTACGTTCCAACTCATATCTACAACTACAACTAATAATAGTCCTGGTTCTCTAACTCAAACTACAACTTAACCCAACTTTGTTTTTTCCACAACTTTTCTTTGTTCTTCCCAAACTTTCTATTCATTAACCTCTCTCTCTGCATCTGCAAACCAGCCACGCCTTTCACACCGCTAAATCCTCGCTGCTCCTGTTAATGGTCATTGTATTCCATCTTTCCAAGATAGCATGCTCGCTGCAAGAGCTCTTTGCTTTGGAGATGGCTGCAGAGAACTAAAAATAAACTTAGCTTTATTATGCTACACGACACCAAACAAATTATAGTATCTGTGTATACATAGTTTAAACCGTCCTCAACTAATTCGACATTTTTTCATAGTCTTTATAACGACTTTCAAAAATGTATACTTAATAATAATAATATAATAGTAATGATAATATATAAAGATGTTTATAATGTTATTCATAATGCTCTAGATGCTTACTAAGCCATTCTTATTTATACACATTTTCATTTTGTTATTTAATGATGTTCATAAAAGTATTTTAAAGTATATCTAAAGTATTTTAAAGTATAAAGTATTTTAAAGTATATCTAAAGTATTTTAAAGTATATCTAAAGTATTTTAAAGTATATCTTAAGTATTTTAAAGTATATCTAACGAGATTCTTTTCTCAGTGATATTCATCAACTTTTAAATTTTTAGAAATAGCTTGACAGACATTTTTGAGATCAGCATCCAGGTTCCGCCCTATGTGAAGTTCTGACTTGAATAGAGGAATTGTAAAGAGATGTATTGTCAACAGTATTTTCTGTCTCTTCTTTGCTCGCAATGTAATTTGAGTCATCTCACTTCTAATGAAATAATTTAACATTTTTTTCTTCATATTTTCCTAGTCCTAGTCGTACAATTTACCATCAGTTCGTGTTAGTCTATCAAGTCCGAAATAAAGTCTTTCAATTGTTCAGGGGCGTGTCTTAATAGAGACTACAACTGTTTCATCCCCCTCAGTTAGAAAAAAAAAAGTCCTCTCTAATAGTTTTACTATATTTATAGTTGAACAAATATTGGGTCGTTTCCCTTGGAGCATGACACTCAGGTTTACGCTCGGGCTTATTCCGGGACTTAAAGTCTTTCTTTGGTCAGAGGCAATCATTGGAAGACTTCTGTCAATATTGAAGCCCAATGTTGACCTTGGAGCTAGTCACGTGACTTAGTCAAAGGCAATTTTGTTTCCATCTGAAACCTGTTGACCAAAACTAAACGTGTCTTCTTGTACTTCCAATACTGGGCAACAGTGTCTTTGACTACATTTAAAACGAGGGGGAAAAAAGTTAGGTACAAAACTTTTGTCTCCCCTTGCTTCTGAACTCTTCGGTGACTTGAGAAAACATCTTCACGTAGAGATCTTTGAATTAAAATAAATGCTTCTCAGAGCTTCCTTTTTTTTTAAATTGGAGCTTTGCGTTAGCGACTGGATTGGAGAAAGGGGTGTAGGAAGTCCGAAGGCTGATTAGAATAATTAAGTGAGGCCCAGACTTTGACCAGCGGTCCATATCCAGTCCGAAACACTGCTTTTCGGCTACTCGAAGCTGCTCCTCTTTGAAAAATGGTAAATGATTGTGGCGTGTTGTTTCGATTTTACTTTTGGGAGTTGCGATATTTTAATCTTTAAGCAGTGGCTGTCTCACAATTCACGTTTCGCTAGCCAACACCTATCACTAGCTTGAATGTCTTAGCACTAGACGCAATGTGCAGTCGATCGTGACACTGAAAAACAGTAATAGTGTTTTACCTATACGTTGTGTCTTAGAAACTGGATACTAACTTCAAGTCTTGATTAGCGAATCCATACAACTTTTTAGCCTTCCGATTTCACTGATAGATTAAAGATTACAATTGTCCCTTCCATTGCTCAGTCTATACATTGTTAGACACTTCGTTTGTAGTTTGTATATAGAGACGCACCTTTGTAGACGCATTTTGAATGTGACTAGTGACGCTTGGGATTAGTTGGGTTAGAGACTACTTAGAGACAGAAACTCAGTTGGTGATAGGATTCCATAGGGTTAGAACGTATTTTATCCACAGAGACATCGACTGTGGCCCTTCTGTGGATTAAACCATTATTTAAACTGTTCAACGGAGTTTCAGACTCTTCTCTTTAACAGTTAAAACAGATGGTACTAGTTTGGCTTGGGTGTTAATTGCACTGGAATACACCCGCACAAGAAACTCGTACATTTGCAGAGTAATCTGTCCTAATCTGACAGTCATCAACAGTTGACTACAAGACAGACAGGCATCCATCACAACATATATATATGTATAAACATATTAAATTTACGAACAATGAATACATTTTTATAAAGCAATTGTACAAAGCTTATATTAATTCACTCAACCTCTCTGTCCTAACATATCGAACACATTATTTCTCACACACCCATGCTCATGTGAAGTTAAAACTTTTAACAATTTTTTTATTGTACCTAACAGAACATGAATCATTAACAAATTAACTTTTTACTCAATTAATTATTGGTAATTAATTTATTTGTTAGCAATAGAATAAGGGAAATGACTTCTATACTATTCAAAGATAGTTGTAAGTGAGAAGTTTTTCCCCTTAGATTAGCGTTAGTTTAAAAAGGGTTTTTACATTTTTTTTGTTTTTCTAGGATGTATTACTCCGGAAAAAAAAATTATCGCCATTTAGACAAAGTTCAAGGTTATTCTGAATTCTTGACCTTTCCCGTCAATACGAATTTTCGCCTGCTTTTGTTACTGTCATAACACTCTGTGTGTGTGTGTGTTTTCTGTAGACAGACAGACGAGAATAATATTTCTGCTTGTGGACATAAATAATTATATATCTGGTGAGGAGACATTGACACGGGACAACATGTAACCCAAAAGAAAATTGAGCCAAAAAAAAATAGGATATGATTTAAAAAGAATAAAGTGAATGAAAGAGACCGTAGATTCCAGGGATCATAATTAAATGTACACATAGATCTGCATTTCATAAACCATTATCTGAGACGAACTCATATGAGAAGGTTTTTTTTTTTCCAAGTGTCATTCACGAATTGAAACGAATGACTGAATCCTCAGACAAAATCAATGGTTTAATAGATCTATCCATAGATCCCAGTGGCACTACAGCCCACTCTAGCACATCGACCAAGCCTTTTCCCAACTAATGTCACCCAGTGGCACTACAGCCCACTCTAGCACATCGACCAAGCCTTTTCCCAACTAATGTCACCCATTAGAGATGGTTGGACTAAGATGCGCCCCTATAGGATCCCGAAATTAAAAATCCCAGTCTTCACCAGGATTCAAATCAGGGACCCTTCGATTCGGAATCCAAGCGCTTTGCTACTCTGCCACCGCACCTCCTATAAATCTAGCATTATTTTATCTTTGTCAATTACATGTCTTTGGATAAGTACCGTTGAGATTTATAACAACGCCGTACATCTCTTACTTCCCCTGAAATGTCCACTAGAATACGGTTTCATTGGATGAATTAATTATTCATTTCCTTATTCGCGCCACTCGTGCAGACTTAAGTGAAGATGACTGACAGATGTGTGATTGTTTGTACTGATTGACCTTCGTGACCGCAGCCAGCAATACAAATAGATCAGAGTTGACATGCTGACAGAATGGTCATGATGACCAGTCAACAATACAAGCAGACGACAGTTGATATGGTGACGGACTGAACTTAATGAATTGTTAATAAACTCGACCTGTGAATATGTTCTTCAGAATGGCTGCCTGCCTGTGCACAATGTCATCCAGATTGTATCGATGGTTATGAGTTCCAAACATGCCACAATCTTCAACGTCACATTTCAAGAAGTTGATTGGTAGAGACTTACATTGATAGTATTTCCTCTGAAAAATAAATCTAGTTTGCAACGCGTTGATAAACCATAAGTTAGTTGTCTGTCTGCCTGTCTGTCTGCCTGTCTGTCTCTCTCTCTTAAGTAAATATGTATGTATGTATGTATGTATGTGTTTGTGTGTGTAAGCTTCAGCGACTACAACGCACTTATGCGCATAGTAAGAAAAGAAGATAGCAGGTCAGAAAGGGTTAAAGTTATTATAGGTTGGACGGGCCGATATTTAAATGTTTTCTTGCAATCAGTGTGGAGCGGCGCACTCTCTAGCGGTCTAACACAGGTCAAATAAAGTCTAAATAAAGAGGGAGTCAACGCTGACCAATACTATTATGCGAGGCACCATCAAGTTAAATATATTTACTTGGAAAAGGAACAACTATGTCTTTTACTAAAAAAACAAAATAGAGTTTTGAAACATTAATAATAATTTCATTTTAATACATTTCCACTACAATATGTAATGCAAATACATTTTTGTCACCTTGACTGGATGTTGACATTTCCCCCACCAGTTTGAGAAAACCCTGAATATATACATATATATATATGCACTGTGGCCCAATTTCATCAACTGACGTCAAGCATGACGCATTGATTTCCGTACAAACATAAAAGAAGTAGGTTTTTAAGTACATAGAAACCACTCATGTAAGAAAATATTTTGTGGCAGTTGTCATGGAAACTAAAAAAATTAAAAGCTTTTTTTTTTTTTTAAGATATTTTTTTTGCTATGAATTATTTTTTTAGAATGATTTGTTTCCCCTATACGGTTTGTGTTTTGTGCCGAGGACGGACGCAGACCGTGAAAAGAAAATCTAAATCGACCACCGGCGGACAATGGTTTTGCCTACGGCAGAATGGCAAAATATGTAGGTCACAGCTGGGGATGCGCAGCCACGGAAAAATACTGCATTCATTGTTAACCTTCGGACTCGAAGACAAAGCGTTATTATTTGTGTTTTGAATGGTTGAGTTAATACAAGTAGTGTCTTTATATTTAAAAAAAAAGTCATATTTCATGGCTTAAGTCTGATTCTTACCCAGACTTAAACTCTCTTTCTCTCTGTGTTTTTTTACGCACTCATTCTCTTAGTTTCTCTCTTAGTATTTCAGTTTCTTTCTCTGAGTGCTTCGTTCTCTTACTTCTCTTACTTCTCTTATTCGTTGTCTGTCTCTCTTAGTGCTTCTGCTGAGATACTTTCTCATGTTCTGTTTCTCTGTCACAGTGTTCATAATTTTTTGTTCATCTCAGCCTTCCTCACTAAATATCTCTTTTTCATATCTTTACATACACATGAGGACGTGTGGTGGCTGAGTGGTACAGGGGTCCCGGGTTCGAGTCCTGGTGAAGGCAGGAATTTTTAAATTTCGGGATCCCTAGGACGCCTATTTGCCCACCCAGCTCTAATGGGTACCTGACATTAGTAGGGGAAAAGTAAAGGCAGTTGGTCGTTGTGCCGGCCACATGACACCCTCGTTAACTGTGCGCCACACAAGCAGATGACCTTTAACATCATCTTTCCTACAGATTGCAAGGTCTGGAAGAAAAATTTCACTGAACATACATATGACTTATTTATCATTATGTTTACGAATGATATGTATATGTTTTAAAATTAAGCCGCTACCTAGCACGTGTACTTGTAAACCTAGTTATTACGTCATGAGACCTTCCTCTCTCTCGTTTCTCTCTTCCTCTATCTCTGAGTTCTCTCCAACACAAAGCAGTCTCCGTATCTTCCTCTATCTCTGAGTTCTCTCCAACACAAAGCAGCCTCCGTATCTTCCTCTATAACCATCCCTCTTCAAACAATTCTCTCACTGAAATCTATGATGTCAGCAGTCACTCTCTTATCCCTTCTTACACAAATAATCTCTCTTTGTCTCTCTCTCTCTCTGTCCTTCCTCTCTATATCTCTCTCTCTACTCCTTCTCTCTTTGTCTCTCTCCTCCCTCTCTCTTTGTCTCTTTCTCTCTCCTCTCTCTCTCTCTTTGTCTCTCTCTCTCCTCCCTATCTCTTTGTCTCTTTGTGCTCCCTCTCTCTTTGTCTCTCTCTTCTCCCTCTCTCTTTGTCTCTCTCTCCTCCCTCTCTCTTTGTCTCTCCCTCCATCTCTCTCCTCCCTCTATCTTTGTCTCTTTCTCTCTCCTCCCTTTCTCTTTGTCTCTCTCCTTCCTTTCTCTTTGTCTCTCTCTCCTCCCTCTCTCTCTCTTTGTCTTTCTCTCCTCCCTCTGTCTCTTTGTCTCTCTCTCCTCCTTCTCTCTTTGTGTCTCTCTCTCCTCTCTGTTTCGTTTTGTCTTCCTAATGCTGTCCTCCCCCCTCCCCTTTTACCCAACCTAATTCTGTCCACTTAGCGTCCAGCTCTGTCATGTCATCAACATATGGACAAGTATTTTGAGCATAAAAACAAACATCGTGATGTTCTAATACAATCGAACACTCCCAGAATGTACCCTAACGTACAGTAAAACTCATCATAAAACTTGTAGACAAGGAAATATTTGACCAGTGTGTACTACGAACGTAAAATTAATTTGTTTAAAGCAAAACTGGGGATAATAATAAATACACGTGAACACAAATATCCGAAAAACCCACATTACAAAAAAAAAAAAACGTAAATTACAAAATTGTACAGCAATTTAGCGAAACCTGGCAACATAGAATTTGACGTTTGAGAAAAATGGAAGCCCAATGCCCATTTTGTTTTTAAAGAAAGGAGGGGGGAGTGGGACAAGAAGAACTCTAATCGTGTCTATTCGCAAATGTTGATCTATTTAATGTAGAAATAAAGTAGAGAGAAAGCAAAAGATATATTCATAAAAATAAAGTTGTCCGCAAAAGGTCTAGATCTAAAGTTTTCTTTTCGTTGTTGGCGCCTGTCTTCGGTATTGGCTTTTTTTTTTCTTTGGGTCTCGATTGTGTTTAGTGTGTTGCCTCCAGCCTGCAATGAATTATATTTAAAGTGATAATTGGCTTGCGCAATCCAATACCACTCTTTACAGTTTACAAGCGGTTCTCACACACCTCTTTATGGGGTCGCAAAGCCATTGGCGAGGTGGGTGAGACGTCCTGAAAAACTAAGATAGGGAGGCCAGTCAAATTATTTGAAATCATGTTTGTTTAGTTTTTTTACTTAGTAAAATGCCATAATAATAATAATAATAATACGTGTCTTCGAGTCCGAAAATTAATGAGGAATGCAGTATTTCCCGTGGCTACGCAGCCCCAGCTGTGACCTACATATTTTGCTACATCAAGCAAACGACTCAGTAGCCAATAACAAAACAATATCCACTTAAAACATTTTTTCAAGACATTCCAAACGCTTCACTTATTTTATCGAGCTCAGAGGCCTTTGTTACATGTTCACTTCTTTATAATAATGTCACT
Source organism: Biomphalaria glabrata (assembly GCF_947242115.1). Classification (NCBI taxonomy): domain Eukaryota; kingdom Metazoa; phylum Mollusca; class Gastropoda; family Planorbidae; genus Biomphalaria; species Biomphalaria glabrata. The sequence goes on along the minus strand of NC_074719.1, from coordinate 36,405,052 downwards.
TGATCTTCAGTTTCAATATTGACGCAGTGATCAATTATCTTAACCTTTTAGTTTTCTCTCTTACGTCGGGTTCAACTATGGTTATATATAAATAAATATGTATATAGTGAAAGATTCTGAAGTGCGTGTGTTGAATTTCAAAACTTGAGCATGTATACTATTGAAGGTCTGGCGATATGCTATAGTGATAGTTGACACTGGTAGTGATATTTTCTCTCTATTCAATGACGGATGAAGAGTTTTATGTATAATTTCAGTCTTAAAGTGTTTGTGTATATTTGCAGTATATTTTACAATGCCTACAACAAAAACAACGTCTCCTTACAAAAAATTACTAGGCCTACATCAATGAGAGATTGAATGTTGGAAGCACGAAACAAATGGATAAGTAATTGGCCATGAAATAAAATCAATGCACACTCTAACCTAAAGGCTATGCACATTTGGATCCGCTCAAAATCCGGGACAACTCCTGCACTTGAGCGTATGTCCGAGTTCCCACAAATTGAAATTTTTACTTGCCACACATTTCATTTTTTTTTAATGTCCACATGGCCCTAAGTTCAGATGAGTGCAGGGAAAGAATTAGGTTTGAACCTCTCCATCACCTGTCCATCACGTGTTCTTATGGCTCCAATTTTAATAAACCTGAACCTTTGTGCACTTATGAGTATGTCGAAAAATTGAGTGACAAGGTCACAGACACGCTCTTGAGATGAGAAGATTTGAAAGGATTTTAGGGAGAGAAAAAAAGAGAGAACTATATTAAACTGTCTACACTAGTTGTAATATATAGGCTACATATAAGTAGGCTGCCTGAACTTTGCCTAAACTGCCTAATAAGGTTTGTCTTCCAGTCCGAAGATTTAGGAGGAGTGCAGTAATTCACGCGTCTACTCAATCCTGCGATCTACATAATTTGACATATCCGACGCAAACAAAACCGTTGTCTCTGGAGATGACAACAAAGATTTACTTAGAAGTATTATCGACTCCCTGATCCCTACTGTTATGGTGTGTGTGTGTGTGTTTGTATGGTGACGGTGGGACGATTGGTTCTGAATGATGCAAGATAGGTAACATTGTCATCAGCTGTCTGAGTTAGAACAGACATGTCCAGAATGTGAGACTGAAAAGAAGTGTCCTAACAGTGGGTTACATTTATGTTTAAAATACCGTTCTATAGTCTATTTAACTCTACTTTATTTATTTCTATCTATTTCAACTTGATTCTGTCTCTATTGTCATCAAAGTTCTATTTAGTTTTGTTCACAAAAGAAGCTAATCAAGTTATTTCAAGCTATTTCAAGTTAAATATAAATACGCCTACAGCGGTTTAGTTGTCTACCAACAGTTTTCGGCTACAAGTCAACGACCGTCCACACCACAAACCTTCGGTATGCGTGAGACATCCAGATGTTATACGGTAGCGACTGGAACCCGAGACGTTTGGCCAATGTGCTTAATGAAGTCACCGAGGCTAAAATTGCGTGGAACCCGGACACGGATCTCAAAAATGCCTTTAACGATTTACCTAGAAATGTAACAGTTGATGTATATCGCTGAGAAAAGAATGACTAGCTCGTTGGCCACACGGGGAATCTCTAGCTTGACGTTATCATTTTTAAAAGTAAAAAAAAAAAAAAAAAAAAAAAAGTGTAGTGTGACGATAGCTGTATATTAAATGTAAAGTTGCTTTCATTGTATTGATAGATTATCTAAAGCGTTCCTTATATTTTCACATAAATCTAATATAGATTACATTTAGAGTTCTAAATCCGAACTCTAGATCTAGATATCTACACAATAAAAGTACCAATAAATAATTATACATTTACAGTTACACAATGTAGTTCTGGCTCAATGGGTACCGTTGTTGGTACATCGAGCTGACCTTGCTAAAGTACGAGCTCGATATCAGCTTGAGAAAACGAAAAATTGTATTAATTATTTTTTACATTTTATTTTATTTTAAGTTGTATAATGGGGTATCTTTACTCAATAATGCCTTTCATTCGGAAATATTCGAAGGCAATAGTCCTTTTAAAAACGATATAGTCCTTTCAAAACCGATGGTGGATCTAGATCTAGACCTTGTTCTCTAGCCAAATTTAAATTTCTTTTTTTTTCCTTTGCTTTGAAAACTTATAAATTTTCAAATCAAAAATATTTTAAAATGTTTTTCCTAGTTACTGGTTGTAAAAGTTCTGATGATGTCTGCCAGCAACCTATATTGGGGCTCAAAATGTAGGGTCGATAGTTGAGACAGCTACAAGAAGTCAATATTGTCCTTGTTTTCTACCGGTGCCTATTGCGTCCGAACAGGCGATGGTTTTCAATAAGTGAATGTGGATCAGTGCCAGAATGTCTGGTCAAGCGAAGGTTGTCAAATGTTCTCTGCTGGTGTTTTATTTTTCTTTAAACAGTGTCGAAAAATGTCTTGTGTGGGGATAGTTGGCAATATTGCGGTTATCGACCTATGCCGAAACATTCTTTTTAACAATGGATAGAAACTATAGAGTGAGAGGGTATTTAGTGAGTATATAATGACAATATTATATACATTTATGAAAATTAATCAAATAACATTGAAAACATCTTATATTTAGACTAATGAGACTTGTGTGCCTCGCCTCTAGCTTATATAACTACTATGTAACAATGATTTCATAGATTAATGCATATTATGCTTATTTTTACAATACCTCTATTCGTCACAACTTCGTGGAGAAACCTGGGTGGGTGGAACCAGGGCGGACCCTGATCACGGATTTAAAAAAAAAATGCTCTAACGATATTTCTAGTAATGTAACAGTTGAAGTATATCGCTGAGAAAAGAATGACTAGCTCGTTGGCCGAAGTGGGAAAACTTTCGTTTGAACGTCGTTATAATTTTTCGAAGCAAAAAAATAATAATAATAAAAGAAAGAAATTTAAATTTGGCTAGAGAACTAGGTCTAGATCTAGATCCAACAAAGGTTTTGAAAGGACGATTGCGTTCTGGAAGTTCAGAATGAAGGCATTATTGTTTCAAGTTTATTTTTTTAAAAGTTCAAACAAATTTTGCGCCTCGTCCAGCGGGCGGTAGACCTAATGGCGCTAAAATGTTTTTAAAAAGTTTGAACACATCTATGTTTTGTATGAGTGTTTGTGTACAAGCGAATTTCTTGGTGTGGAAATCAAGACGCTTTAGTCCATTGAATTTGAGATTTAATTTTGTTGAGCAATTATTGATATGTGTAAGCTAATGCCATCAAGTGTGTGTGTGGGTTTTCATATTGTCCAAAACCAAAATGAAACAATGATTTATTTAATTTATGGTTTCTCCTTTTTAATATAAAACAAGTACGATATATCTTTAAAATACTTTAAAAAATCAAACAAAAAATATATAAGGGGAAGAACCCCACATTTACGGACTTGCATTTCAATACTGCAATATTTATCTTCCGTTTTAGATATAAAACAAAATGGATTTATTGCCTCTAATTATTTAATTCATTGCCTAATTTTTCTATTGAGAACGAGGAAGAGGAAGAAGAAGGTTAATTTTTCGATTGATTCATCTGTTGTCATTGACAATGAATAATTGTGAACAGCTTAAATTTCAAAACGAGAATCGGAATAGGATGAAATAACGTGTAAAAGAATTCCCCCAGACAGACAGACTTGATATAAGCTTTGTTATAGAAAAAAAAAGAACTGATGGATCTCACCCAAACGACTCTAAACAAGAAAAAAAAAGTGTAATCAGAGAAAAAAGTAGGGGGGGGTCTATTTAGCGCTACTATATCATCTGGAATAAAAATGACCATTCACTGATCGCAAGCACGTAATAGGCCCCAGGCGCATTTCTTGAGCACAGCCAGTCTCTATGCTGTGTCTTGCCCATTAAAGACTCGATACAGGAATGAACCAGAGGGGATAGAGGGGGAGAGGTGTGGGGAGGGGAGGGGGTAATTCCCAGGGAGCCATGTGTCCAACGTCAACACCAGTCAGAGCTATTAATGGAGCGTCCAGGCTCATCACTGGTAATAATATAGTCTGCAGGACATCTTTTTTTTTGTGTCGTTGTAGAAGAGGCCAGGGTAAAAGAGGCCAGGGTAGAAGAGGCCATGGTAGAAGAGGCCAGGGTAGAAGAGGCCAGGGTAGAAGAGGCCAGGGTAGAAGAGGCCAGGGCGCCGCCAGGATAGAAGAGGCCAGGGTAGAAGAGGCCAGGGTAAAAGAGGCCAGGGTAGAAGAGGCCAGGGTAGAAGAGGCCAGGGTAGAAGAGGCCAGGGTAAAAGAGGCCAGGGTAGAAGAGGCCAGGGTAGAAGAGGCCAGGGTAGAAGAGGCCAGGGCGCCGCCAGGGTAGAAGAGGCCAGGGTAGAAGAGGCCAGGGTAAAAGAGGCCAGGGTAGAAGAGGCCAGGGTAGAAGAGGCCAGGGTAGAAGAGGCCAGGGTAAAAGAGGCCAGGGTAGAAGAGGCCAGGGTAGAAGAGGCCAGGGTAGAAGAGGCCAGGGTAGAAAAGGCCAGGGTAGAAGAGGCCAGGGTAGAAGAGGCCAGGGTAGAAGAGGCCAGGGTAGAAGAGGCCAGGGTAGAAGAGGCCAGGGTAGAAGAGGCCAGGGTAGAAGAGGCCAGGGTAAAAGAGGCCAGGGTAGAAGAGGCCAGGGTAGAAGAGGCCAGGGTAGAAGAGGCCAGGGTAGAAAAGGCCAGGGTAGAAGAGGCCAGGGTAGAAGAGGCCAGGGTAGAAGAGGCCAGGGTAGAAGAGGCCAGGGTAGAAGAGGCCAGGGTAGAAGAGGCCAGGGTAGAAGAGGCCAGGGTAAAAGAGGCCAGGGTAGAAGAGGCCAGGGTAGAAGAGGCCAGGGTAGAAGAGGCCAGGGTAGAAAAGGCCAGGGTAGAAGAGGCCAGGGTAGAAGAGGCCAGGGTAGAAGAGGCCAGGGTAGAAGAGGCCAGGGTAGAAGAGGCCAGGGTAGAAGAGGCCAGGGTAGAAGAGGCCAGGGTAGAAGAGGCCAGGGTAGAAGAGGCCAGGGTAGAAGAGGCCAGGGTAGAAGAGGCCAGGGTAGAAGAGGCCAGGGTAGAAGAGGCCAGGGTAGAAGAGGAGTTTTGTTAGAGTCACAGACTAGAAACACTTTTCGTCAAATTTACCATCAGAAAACAAGAAATTCAAATCTCATGGAAACATCGAATAGATATTATTGAAAGTAAGGAGTATTATGTATGCATGTATTATGTTAGCATGTATGTATTTATGTATGTATATATGTATGTATGTATGTATGTATTTTATCTTATATAATATAGACGTTACTTCAAAAAAGGAGATGATTACGTCCTACGTCCTATGTATGTTTGTATGTATATATGTATGTATATATGTATGTATGTATGTATGTATGTATGTATGTATGTATGTATGTATGTATGTATGTATGTATGTATGTATGTATGTATGTATGTATGTATGTATGTATGTATGTATGTATGTATGTAGCGTGGTTGAGAGGCTAAGTACGCTTGAACTTGGCTTGTGTGTATGTACGTACGTACGTATGTATGTACGTACGTATGTATGTATATATGTTTGTATGTATGTATATATATATGTGTGTGTATGCAGGCATGTCCCGAATAAAAATCAAAACTGTTTAACCAATCATGATAAAACTTGGCATAAATGTTCCTTAAACCAGAGCGGACACTGCAGTGTTTGTTTTAATGTCCCTCCCACAACAGGAGGGCCCTAAAATAAAATAAAAAATAGGTAAATTAATCATTAATCAAGAGTGAAATATTTTATAGAAATTAAAATGTCTGCTAAACGGGTAGACCCCATTTTTACATTATACTTTCAGTTTCGTGGCAAAATTTTAAAAAATGTGTATGGAGTATTCGCCATGTTAGACATGGATCTAAAATCTAAATTCAATGCCCTAGATAAGTTATACCCAAACTACGGCCCGCGGATCAAATCCTGCTGGTTTCCTATATAATGAGTATTGCAGTAATTTCTTTTTACTTCTGTAGTATAAACAAAAATAGTGTGGGTATGTTCACTATTGAAATGTTGTGAATATATGTTAGTATAATAGTTTTTGCGTTTGTTAATAGTTTATTTAACTAATCATCTCCTCACCCATATTGAACCCAATATATTGAAAATTAATCAAAATAATTATCTAAAAAGATCAATATGAGTATACAAAAGACAATAAGACACGTCCTTGATTTGTTTGACTTTAAGCTCTGTCCTTCGTCTGCTATGTTCTCGACGTATTCAGGTCTAGTATTATATTTGTTATTACAAAGCTAATATAAACTCACTCTGTCTGTTACAAAATTTGAACACCATGTCTCGAACGTTGAATTACTAGTGTCTAAAGTCTAAGCAGTACTGAGATACTTGCTCAGATGTCGCAAGTACAATCACCACCTTCAGTCAAGGCGCTGGCTTGGTGATATAAACAACGTATAGAGGACGAACGAATCTTCATTGTCATACTCCATGCGTACTCAAAGTTCCAACGATTGCATTAGATCTTGGAACTCTTCAAACTTCTATCAAAACGAGCTTCAACCTAATATTTTGGTCACATGTAACGAAGACAAAGTCATTGTCTCCCTTGAGTTGGGTGGGGGGAGAGAGAGGGAAGTCAGCTTGCTATAGGAGGCAAATTTAAATATCCAAGAATTTTCGATCTTAATATGCAAGACTTTCTATTTGGCACAGTCCCGCAGTTCTCACTTATTCTCACTAACTTCACCAATATCTCACTTTCTCACTTTCTCTTCTTCTTCACTCCTGCCTGCACACCCCCCTCTCTCGTCAGCGTCCACAGTTGCTACACATTTTTTCAGTACAAAGTAAAATTAGAAAAAAACATATTTCCACTCTAAATCAGCGACCAATACTGGGCACAAGCAAATAACTGAGCACAACAAAGCATAAGGTGATCCAAGCCATCAACACAACATCACAGAATATGAGAATGATAACAACAATGTGATCATCAAATTTACGAGTTCAGATTGTACTGTGCAATCTTGTCGACGGAGTTAGTTTTTTTACTCTTTCTCTTCTAATTGACAATACCATCGATGGTTTGACCTGATTACATTAAATTAATGTTTTGATTGTATAACCTTTGTGTTATATAAAAAGAGCATGCATTGCCCATTAATTCTATACCAAAATAAAACATTTTCTGATAACAAACAAAAATGTTATTCAAGCTTAATCATAACAGGTTTAAAAAAAATACAAATAAGCAAAATGAAGAATTCCGTCGGAACGTGGAAAATAATTACGGAGAGAAAGAGTTACATACTAACAGTATATCCGCTATAAAATTAATAGTAAAAATTTTACATAATTTTGCAGCTTTAGAGATTTGAAGTTATAGCATATTACGAGTATGCTCAAGTCTTCTTTGTGTTAGCAGTAAACATGAATATATAGATGGGTGAATAGATATTTCCTTTTGGCACGACACCCTTTGCTATGTAAATATGACGATGTGAGAACCTCTAATTTACTTCAAAACGCATTTAATTGTTGTTCCTAATTTGTTATTTCCTTCCCTGGGTCGACCTTTAAAACAATTGATCGCTTTTCCTTGTAAGTAATTACAACATTATTTAAATTGCTATTACAAGCTGCTCCTCCTAACTCATATTTTACACTAGCTCTTTGTTACTCTGTGCCTTGCATAGCCAAACAAGACTCTGCCCCCACCTTTCCCTTAGCTACCCATCCTTAAGAGCACCTCTCCCATTACTTTCCCCCCCCCACCCCCACCCCCCGTCGTCAGTCCACGCTCCCCCGACCCAATCATCGGCAAGCCTTCCCAGAAGGCATCATACCGGCACTTCCTCTTTCTGCTGGTCTAATGAAATTTTCTACTGACGTAACGGCATATTAATTTTCGCATAGCCATTTCTTAGTTGCTCTATCTATCTATCTATCTATCTATCTATCTATCTATCTATCTATCTATCTATCTATCTATCTATCTATCTATCTATCTATCTATCTATCTATCTATCTATCTATCTATAAATCTATCTATCTATCTATCAATGACTTTCTGTCTGTCTAGCTGTCTATTTGTATGTCTATCTGTCTGTCTGTCTGCCTGCCTGTCTGTCTGTCTGTCTGTCTGTCTGTCTGTCTGTCTGTCTGTCTGTCTGTCTGTCTATCTATCTATCTATCTATCTATCTATCTATCTATCTATCTATCTATCTATCTATCTATCTATCTATCTATCTATCTATCTATCTATCATTGTATCAATTCTCTTTATAAATGTCCTCATCCTTTTAAACAATTTAAAATTCTTCCTTCTCCAGCATCTCTTGTTCTCTGTTCATTGCCATTATTCGCAGTCTCCAAGGAAATTGTTTTAATTATGGAAACATTTTCTTGTTATCCAAAGTTAAACAAAAAAACTGGAGTGATTTCTAAAAGGCATATCGTGACGGGAACGAAACAAAACAGAATATGTGAATGTCTTTTTCAACTCATACATAAAACTACAGAATTATGTTTTCCCGTCTCATTGAAAACCACGTGGTATTAAGTTCGTTTCATTCCCCTCTAACAAATGTCAGGACAAGATTATGGATTATTGGAATTCTGGGAGATATCATAACAACGTGTTCACAGAACCGTGACATGTTTACTTAACACTTCACTACTGAGACTACAGTGACAAGCGATTGCAAAATATTTTTTTCCCTCATTAATTGCGTAATAGTTTTGTTCCCGGCTTTACCAGGATTGAAATAGCTGCCAGTAGCTGTTAGACAAGTAGGCGGTCTGTGAACAGCTTAATAATCCAGATACTAAGGTAGCATTACCAGACGTAGAGTAAAGTTACCCTCTCAGACCTTGTGATCCATAGGGCAGATGATGAAAATAGAATAATTCTAGGCACCCAAAAATATTGTTTTAATTTTGGTGTCTATTTCCATGTCTATTTTCTGTATTCTTAGTAAATTATTACACTTTGAGAATTCTCATCTAAGGTTGATAACTATAAACAACTAGCCCAGTTTTAACAAAAAATGTATTCCGCGGAACCCTAGTGTTCCGCGAAGTCTGAATAGGTGTTCCACAGACTATTAGAATAATTAACTAGTATAATAATAGTATAATAATTAAGCCACCACGTGAATTAACCTCCCTAAAAAAAAAAAGCAAATTGTTCCGCAAAATACTCAGAATGTTCGAAGTGTTCCGCTAAATACTAAGAATGTTCGAAGTGTTCCGCTAAATACTAAGAATGTGCGAAGTGTTCCGCTAAATACTAAGAATATGCGAAGCGTTCCGCTAAATACTCAGAATGTTCGAAGTGTTCCGCTAAATACTAAGAATGTTCGAAGTGTTCCGCTAAATATTATAAATGTGCGAAGTGCTCCGCTAAATACTAAGAATGTTCGAAGTGTTCCGCTAAATACTAAGAATGTGCAAAGTGTTCCGCTAAATACTCAGAATGTACAAAGTGTTCCGCTAAATACTCAAAGTGTTCGAAGTGTTCCGCTAAATACTAAAGAGTGTTGTAAGTGTTTCGTTCAGGAAAACGTTTGGGAAACATTGAACCAGCCAGTCAGTCTATCCTGTGTTCAGAATGTCAGAATTGTTGACTATATAGTATATGTTTTTCAAAAGGTTTACCACAATTTTTGTGCTCTATTTATGGGACGGTAGAATCGAATTTCAAAGCTGTTTCGTTTGGATCAGAAACTAGTTTCTGTTGCATACATTGGATTGGCAACAGTGATCCTTCAACATTGCCCCCTTAAAATCATTGAGGTTAGCTATTGATATTAAAAAAAAAAATTCCCCCTTAATCTTCCTGTTTTCATGTTCTTAGGTTTATCTTGTGGTTTTCCTTGAATCACTTCCACATCGAGTTCTGCTCTATTTCTATGTTATTGTATTTTATAGCTTCTGGAATGCCAATCGAATTTTACAAATAGAAATGATAGCAAAGGGGAGATTACTGAGTTTTACAATTCATGGTGCGAATCTAGAATAATCATTAAAATAATAGCAAGCAGAATACAAACAATTATTTGAAAAAAAAAACGTATCTTAACGGGAAAGAACTACCCCCTTAAAACTTAAGCTATCTATAATATTCACATTATTTCCCTTATTTGATATCAAACAAAATAATTAATTACCAATAATTGATTGACTAATTGAGTATTTTTGTTTATCGATTCATGCTAGTTAGGTGCAATTGGCAATAGTTTAAATATCAACTTGATCGGAAAATGTGTGAGGGAAAAGTAACTTTGACAATTATTTAAGGGGACTAAACCTAACACATTTAGCCACATCTCTGAGTACTGAAGTATTTGTTTCCCTTGTTGCTATTAAACAAAATAGTGAATTACCAGAAATTAATTGTCTAATTGGTTACTTTTTTTTTTTTATTGATTCATGTCTTTGTTTCTGTTTGATTCGAGAATGGGTGTTGGAGAAATAACGTGTACAAACTTTTTAACAGACAGACAGACAGAGTGAGCTGATATAAGCTTAGCAATAAAAAAAGGCTTATCTAATTGGGAGAACTCCACATTTGCAGCCATTTATTTCAATTCTGAAATATTTATTTCCCCTTTTCAATAATCAAGAAAAGTTAATCAACTGCCACTAGTTTATCAACTTCTTTGTTCATTTTGTTTTATTGATACATGTTAAGGCTACCAATGATATATAATTATGTTTCAACTTGATCCGAGAATGCGAATGGGAATTTTCAGAATTAACAACATTTGTACTAGACAGTCAGATTGAGTTGATATAAGCTATGGGAAGAATGTTATATAACTATATTCAATATGATCATAATTAATTTTTATTCTTTACTTTATAGGATTTTTTTAAATTAAAATTATAAACTTGTGATATTTAGTTTTCCAGATAGAGACAAGACTGCTAGGGCATCAAAAAGCGATCCAGCAGTAACAGTAAAAAAGTCACTGTGATAGTAACGGGAAAAAAAAAATATTGCTCATGCGAAATATGAAGTGACCGAGTCGCGAAAATTGAGTTACAGCCCACAATTCTGACATCGGGAAATGCAACCAGGGCTGCATTCACCAGGCTTAGTCTGACGGGAGTTGGGGCGAAATGGGATTAGTGGCCGAAATTCTATTTCGGGGCACAAATAGGAAATCCCCGATTCCGAGACGAAAGCTGAAGAGCTGGTACTCATTAGCCAGTAACTAAGGCAGTACCCAATGACAAGATTTGATCGATAGCTGACTTATATCATGAACAACAAGGCCTGCCAGAAAAGGAGAGACTTTAGAATGCATTTAGAGTGTTTCATTTTATATAAATATAAGGCATGATACACCAACGTTCACATTTTGATTCTTAAGATACTATATTTATCAAAATATTTGAAAATATAAAAATTGGATGTGGCAAAGTATGTAGGTCGCAGCTGTTGCTGTGTAGCCACGAGAAATACTGCACTAATCATCAATCTTAGGACTCAAAGACAAGCCTTATTAAGTATCTGGACAACACGCTACACACCTGTTAAAAACACCTCATCATTCTGTAGTTAATTATGTGTCAATTATTACACTGACACATAATCTTTCTTTTGTATGTCTAATAGATGGAAGCAAAGTGTTTATAAATAAAAAATACAACCACACACACATAGAAATGTTAAACATATATCTATCTTTTGACAAAGGATGACTTAATGAGCAAATATATTAATTGTTTAATAAGACGTGAGCACCAAAATATCCCGCATAAAAAAAAAAAAAAAAAAAGAAAAAGAACCGGCGCAAAACGTCCTATTGTTCTGGACGAGGTTTTGAGTGAAGAATAACCGTTTGGCTTCATTTCAGTTAGGGTGTCCGAGTGGTTAAGCGCGGCTTCCGAACCTGGGGTCCTGGGTTCGAATCTCGGTGAAGTCTGGAGAATTTGAACTTCAGGATTTTTAGGGCGCCCCTGAGTTTACCCAACTCTAATGGGTACCTGACTTAAGTTGGAAGGTTGGTCGTTGTGGTGACCTCATGATACCCTGCTCTTTAACCATTGGCTATAGAAACAAATGACCTGATCATCATCTACCCTATAGATCGTAAGGTCTGAAATGGGAGCTTTACTCTTTCAAATCCGTCACTCTTGTGATTCTATTACGTCCATGCCCATAGCACTTCCCTATCCATAGAATATTTGTTGTTTTAGAGCCCTCACGCTCACATAAAAAAAAACACTCTAATACACACACACACGCGCGCAAGCGCTCACACGTGCGTGATCTCTTTTAAGAGAATCGACAATCTCGGGCCCTATTGAACGTTTACACTGGGTCTCTTCAGATTGCTGCACCTAAGCTACAATAAGCGGTGCATTGCGAAGCTTTATCTGGGAGGGGCTGCAATTGGGAACGGGGAGGAAGGGGAAGCTGGGTGAAGAGTGTTTCAAGATTCGAGCCAAGATACCCTAAGTGAAGGTGAAGGTTATTTCAAATCGACACATTGCCCCAGTTCAACTCACGCCGCCACCCTCTCGTTCCCCTCCCCCTCCTCTTCTTCTGTCACACGGAAGCTCTAGCAAGTTTTTTTTTTCTTTTTCGGATTTGAAAATTTATTTACTGCATCGGCTAAAAGAGAAAACACAGAGGAAGAAAAAAAAAAGGCGGGAAAGAAGACCAGGGAACATTGGCTTTCATTAGCAGACATTCACGTGATGGCTACGTCACAGTGGGACAGCCTGGTCCGAGTTGTAGTGTCACTTGATCAATTTACAAACCAGGATGCTTTGTTTGTCTCGCACTCTGTCTGTCTGTCTGTCTGTCTGTCTGTGTCCTTGTTTCTTCTTCCTTAAACAGGCCTTTATTTTTCTCTCTTCTTCTCTTATTGTTTTGTTGTCTTCACACTCTCTTATCCCTTGTTTCTCCCGCATCTATTTCTCTTAATGTATGCATTTCTTCTCCATTCTTTTTCTGTTTTCTTATTTCTCTTTCAATTCTATATTTCAACTTTCTCTCTTCACTTTCTCCTTCCTCCTTTTTTTTCTTCTCATTTTCTCTTTCTCTTTTCTCTCTTTTTTTTCAAATTATTTCTATTATCTCTTTCCTCCTTTTTCTTTTCTTCCTTTCCTCTTCTTTTTCTCTTCTATCTACTTTCTTTTCTCTCTTTCTCTTTTGTGCATCACCTATGTCTTTCTTTTTTCTTTTTTCTTTCATTTCTCTCTTCTCTTTCTCTCATACTAACCCTAATTTTTTGTTGAACTTTCAATGTTGGCTAATCATGGAATGGATTTATATAGGCATGGACCTCATTCACCAATCGTAAACAAACAACATTTAGCCACGTGGTTCTCTATCTCTTCTATACAAATTACGTAATACACACAGGCTGTCACGTGACAGTTTTTTTTCCATTGTTTTATCAGTATTATCACGTGGCTAAATGTTTGTTTACGATTGGTGAATGAGGTCCATAAGACATCGAAATATGTTTCATACACTTACTCTATACACCGTTTAGTGAAAACTAGAAAACTAAAGTTTATTCTTAAGTTTGCATATTTACCGTTGTTGATTAGTGCACATTTCCTTTGGTTGATTGATGCACATTTCCAGAGGTTGAGTAGTTGAATTGTTTGTGGTTGAACTGTGAAAATTGTCTGTGGTTAAGTAGTGCACCTTTCCTTTGGTTGATTAATGTACATTTCTTATGGTTGATTAGTTGTAATTATCTTTGGCTGATTAATGCATATTTCTTCTGTTTGAGTTGTACACATTTCTTGTGGTTGATCAGTGCAGTGCACATGAGCTTCATAAATATGATGAAAAAAGAGTGGGGTGGATGACGTCAGATAGAGCTTGTAGACAGCGTGTCAGACAATCGCGCACTGTTTGTGTGTTAAAGTTAGTTGTGTAAAACAATATTGATTCTTGATCCTCAACAACGAAGCTGTCTGATTTATTGGAATGTTTATTGTGGAAGCAAACAGTCTAATCTCATCAATCATTTAGAATTCTCTGTCTCCAACGTTCTGTTCTTCTTTCTCTATTTTTATCTTTTTGTTTTTCTCTCACTCGCTTTCTCTTTCTTTCTCTCTCTTTTTTTTTACTATTAGATACTGGGAGTGCGAGGGTTATGGGCCGCATCGGCTGACACTTTTCATGGTTGGGTGGAGAGGGACTTTTTAAAATGACAAAATGAATGTATCAGGGTTCTTGAGCTAAGGCAATATCACTTTCACTGTAAAGTCTTGGATATTGTTTTGATTTTTTTGTCCGTATTATTTCACATTTTGTTTAGTAACAATAAATAATAATGCAAAGTTTCAACTCGATACGAGAGTTGGAAGTGAGAGAATTAACGTTTAAAAAAATGTTTGTACCAGACAGACAGACAGACAGAGTGAGTTGATATCACCTTCACTTCACTATCCCTTATTCTGCTGGACCGTTGGGGCATCACACAAGATTTGACAACCGTCTTCCTCCATTCCTCTATCTTTTGCCTAGGATAGAACCTCTTTCAATGGCAGGCCCGTCCGTTCTTTTCAAGTAATTTCTCATTACTTTGTCTGCCTCGTCTTCTTTTTCCTGGTACTGTTCCCTGAAGGAAGGACTTTGCAATCCCTAAGACTTTGTCACATGGTCATAGAGTTTCAGTTTCCGTTTCTTTTATAATAGTTAGCAGGTCAAAACTTTGTAAAAACAACGTCGGCGTGTCCGTAATAGCTATGTTGACTGTAAAACCCTTTTTATCTTGTTGTATTTCAAATAAATCGCATGCACTATTTAATGGTCATCATACTACAACGATTTCTTTTTTTTAGATGGGAGCAAAGACTGAAAGTAAAATTAAAGCAATTTGCTTGATTAAAAAAAAGTCATCCCAAGGACAAATGTTGCTCTCATATTTAAAGTGCTCAGCAAACTGATTTACTTCCTAAATTGTTTTAAAATTCATATTTCTACTTGGTTAAAGCTAAGATAAGAAAACATTATTCAAATTTAAAAAGAGACGCACTTTTAGACACAGTAACTACGTCTGTTAGAGCCAAAACACAACTGTGAATTCCTGTTTTAAATTAAAAATGTCCCTCCTCCTTTAAAAAAAAATAATTACCAAAGCTTCAAAGAATTTTTTTTTAAAGTTGGCAGCACTTTGTCTTACTTTAAGAGTTTTCGTGACATGCTAAATTGGCGACACAATCGACCAGTTAATTGACTGTGACGGCGGGTCGGTCTACAACAAAAGTCGGTGATGGATCTCTTGGCACTAATGGTAGAGACTCGGACAACGTCCAAATGAACGGTAGGCAAGAACCTAAGTCTGTTGGGAGATGAAAGTAGTCGTGTGGGCGGGGCCAAGACTTACATCGACCTTGAACCTGGTGACCTTTATGTTTTGTATGTGTTGCAGTAAATTAAAAAGAAAATCTAATTACGTTTTTTACAAAATGTATTTTAAAAAAATATTAGCAGGAGACAAATGTTCAGTATGTTTTAAACTCTGATGCATTTCCTTGCGAAATAACATTTTCAATAGATAGTATTTCAGCCATTCATGATTTGTTTAGAATACCTATCCACCTAGGCTGGACATGAGTACACGCTTATGATTTGTAGATTGGCTTGAATTCAAAACCGTGCTTGACGTCAACTCATGACATTCCTTTGCTTGGTTCTTTGACGTCATCTCATGACATTCTGTTGCTTGTTTCTTTGACGTCATCTCACGACATTCAATTGCTTGTTTCTTTGACGTCATCTCATGACGTTCTGTTGCTTGGTTCTTTGACGTCATCTCATAACATTCCGTTGCTTGGCCCTTGACGTCATCTCATGACATTCCGTTGCTTGGCCCTTGACGTCATCTCATGACATTCCGTTGCTTGGCCCTTGTCGTCATCTCATGACATTTCGTTGCTTGGCCCTTGACGTCATCTCATGACATTCCGTTGCTTGGCCCTTGACGTCATCTCATGACATTCCGTTGCTTGGCCCTTGACGTCATCTCATGACATTCCGTTGCTTGTACCTTGACGTCATCTCATGACATTCCGTTGCTTGGCCCTTGACGTCATCTCATGACATTCTGTTGCTTGTTTCTTTGACGTCATCTCATGACATTCAATTGCTTGTTTCTTTGACGTCATCTCATGACATTCAATTGCTTGTTTCTTTGACGTCATCTCATGACGTTCTGTTGCTAGTTTCTTTGACATCATGTCATAAAATTCCGTTGCTTGGCCCTTGACGTCATCTCATGACATTCCGTTGCTTGGTTCTTTGACGTCATCTCATGACATTCTGTTGCTTGGTTCTTTGACGTCATCTCATAACATTCGTTGCTTGGTTCTTTGACGTCATCTCATAACATTCCGTTGCTTGGACCTTGACGTCATCTCATGACATTCCGTTGCTAGGCCCTTGACGTCATCTCATGACATTCCGTTGCTTGGCCCTTGACGTCATCTCATGACATTCCGTTTTTTGGCCCTTGAAGTCATCTCATGACATTCCGTTGCTTGGCCCTTGACGTCATCTCATGACATTCCGTTGCTTGGCCCTTGACGTCATCTCATGACATTCCGTTGCTTGGCCCTTGACGTCATCTCAAGACATTCCGTTGCTTGGCCCTTGGCGTCATCTCATGACATTCCGTTGCTTGGCCCTTGACGTCATCTCATGACATTCCGTTGATTGTTCCTTGACGTCATCTCATGACATTCCGTTGCATATATAGATTGAAATAAGTCGGAAAAAGAGCTTGCATAAATATTTACAAAAAACTTTTTAGATAATTTCTCCATCTCCACAGACTACATCATATACACATTTGGGATTTGTTTGTTGTAGCCGGTGTAAGGTAAAGCTTTGAGATAATGTTCATCGATCTAAACACAAGTTTTGTTTTCCCAGCTTGAGAAATCGTAATGAGATATTTTGATGAGTTGGATTCAAAATTAAGTCCTGTTCAAAGAGTGAATGTCAGCTGATATTTAATCATATCAACGACCGACGACCGACATCGAAACTAGGCTACAGACAGGAAACGTTAAACCAATGTTTAATAATTGTTTAGTTTCTGATGAATATTTTTTCCCCTCGGTTAATGAGTTTGGAAAATCTTTAGTGTATATTCGTGGCAGCATATCAAGAATTTGTGGACTAGCTATAAGAAAATGATGATTAGTGCATGTCTGGTCTGGTGAAAATCGTTTTCACAATGAAACTCTTTCCTGGACAACCAAACTTCACCAGTTGACACCCAGAGGTCCTGCAGTTCTGTTAGAATCACCAGATGAACACATGAACTATATGAACGATTTCTGAACAATTCTTACATTTCTTGCTATGAGACCAAAAAAAAAAAAAGAAATGAACATATCACACACAATCGTAAAGAGTTAAATAGAAGAATTATCTAGATAAATTCATATCTTCTAAACTTTTAACAAAATAAGGTTATATGAGGCCAATTAAAAAGTAACAATATTAATTTTCACAAATAAAATAAAAAAAAAGTTATTTTTTTACGGGAGATTAGTTTGAGAAGACGTCTTTTGATGTTTCTTTTCCCTAAGCTAACAAACGGTCCATGAACGCCAGTCCTCACCAGAAATAGTGAAATCCTATTTTCTTACTACTACATCTACCAGTTACATTGCAAGATATTTCTTAAATCTTCTTAAAATACATTATCTTACTCATGTACACAAAAATACAACCTTTTCGTTAGGAGATGCGGTGGCTGAGTGGTAAAGGCCCTGGCTTCCGAATCACGGGTCCCGGGCTCAAATCCTGGAGAAGACTGAGATTTTACTTTTGGGATCCTTAGGGCGCCTCTGAGTCCACCAAGCTCCAATGTCTACCTGACATTAGTATGGTAAAAGTAAGGGCGGTTGGTCGTTGCGCTGGCCACATGACACCCTTGTTAACTGTGGGCCACAGAAACAGATGAGACTTACATCCTCTGCCGCATAGATTGCAAGGTCTGAAAGTCGATAGACTCGGAAGAACTTTCCTAAGCATTGACAGTTCCAGTTGTAAAGCTGCTTGGTTTGTGTGTGTGTGTCTTTTTAAAATGGCTCTTCAATTCTACACAAATCAAAAATCTCAAACCAATGAACATCACGCTTCTCCAGATCGATATCTGCCAATGACGTCACGTGATTACATTCTTTAAGGTTCAGATTAAATAAAAATATTACAGACGCCAACGAGCCGTTGTCAGCGGTTAACGGCAATGGCGGCATGGAACAAAAAAATAGAACAAGGAGGAGGGAGGGTAGAGGATAGAAAAACACTTTTTATTTGGAAGACAGGGTGACATTTAAAATATGTCTCGGGATGACAGTTAGAATCCTTACTTAGTGGAAATTAATCCTATGTTCACGGCAATAATTTACAGTGTGCGATGGGCTGAAATGTATAATGTGTACTTAGCGTACATTAATAATCAGAACATGGCATAAATTTGTATTTGAGGGGGGGATTTCATAATATGTATCAGACTGAAATGTATTATGTGTACTTAGCGTACATTTATAATAAGAACTTTGCATAAATTTATATTTAAGGGGGGGGATTTTATAATATGTATCATGCAGAAATGTGTACTTGGCGGACATTTATAACATGTGCATAACCAAAAATTATTAAATGTGTACATGAAATAAGACGCAATAACATATGTCGAGAGGCTAAGTATGCTTAAACTTGGCTAGTCCTTGCTACCTATGAAGGAGGTTCGAGGTTCGACACCCGACTCGAGCTGAGTTGTGTTTACTGAGCGCCTAAAGGCTGCACGGAAAATCTTCTCCCAGGTACCCCATCTCTCCCACTGGTCCACAAATGAGATTTGATCATAGCGCTTTGAGCATGCTATAAGCAAGAAAGTAGTGCTATATAAAGCTATATAAAAGCCATAACAAACACTAGAGCTAAAATGACAAACTAATCTAAAAAAGTTTTAAACAGGTAGGTCTTAATATTCTTCTTGAAAGTAATGTTGCATGTTGTCTGTCTGAGATCAATTGGGAGTGAGTTCCAAACATTTGGTCCGTACACTGAGAAAGCCCGCAGACCGTAGCTTTTGAAGGAGAAAGGTGGCACCACTAAAAGCGTTGAGTCCATTGAGCGCATGGCTCTTTGAGGGACATATGGAGTAATCAAATCTCTAAGATACAAGGGCATTTCTTTGTTGTAGATACACTGATGACAAAGTGTGGTCACCTTGTAGTCGATTCTCGCTTTCACAGGAAGCCAAAGGAGCGTGTGCAGGAGCGTAGTAGCAGAATCTCGTCTTGTTTTTCTAAGGACTATGCGTGCGGCGTTGTTCTGAATACGTTGCAGCTTGGCTATTTTGTCATCGGGTATACCTCAAAATGGTAACTGTTCAAGCTGTAAGCTAGGGTATCTAAATTTTTTAAACTAAGCTCTTTCTGTCTGTCTGTTTTGTCTGGTAAAATGTTTGAACACGTTATTTCACCCTCACCCATTCTCGGATCAAGGTTGAAACTTTACATAATTATTTATTTGCGAAGGCAGTACATGATTCTAATTAAAAATTAACCCATTAGTCAATTAATTATTGGTAATTAATTATTTGTTTAAAACCAACTACGGTTAGGGTTATTTCCCTTTTTTTAAAAAGTATTTTTATATTTTGTTAGTTTTTTTATTTGAACAATGTCGTAAATGTCTCATTATCCTGTAGACCTCAATACAAGAAGATATGAAATAGATACGCCTGCCATTTTGTTCAGATGTTTTATTTTTTTTTATTATTTTTTTTTCATTGAACAAGAAAATGGACAGTAAAAGTGATTACTAACCTACATTAAAAAAATTTTTTTCAAAAAAACAAAAAAAAATTCTGTAAACAAATGGATTTTTTTACTTAGAGATATTATACCTCAACAAGGCTTTAACCAGACTTCAACAATATATTAAGAAAAGTTTAGCTTATTTTGAGATCGAGTGTTAAACGCTTTAGTTTATAACTACGGTAGTTTCACGTTTAAATCTCGCAGAAGTTTGAAAGTTTGGTATTTCTTTAGGACTCGTTGGAATCCATCCAGCTCTCTGACATTTTTAGAGACAGAAAATACAATTCTGGAGACCATCGGTGTTGTTGACGGCCGTTGACTTGTATCACCAAGCTGATGGTAGACAACTAAACCGCGGTAGGCGTAGTATAGAACTTGAAAAAACTTAAATAACTTCTCTGTGAGCAAAACTAAATAGAACATTCGTTACAATATAGACAAATTTCACTTGGGATGAAATAAAATAAATGTATGTTTTAAACGAATCTCACAATGAAAACACGTCTTTACACTCTTGCATCTTGGAGTCGTCTCTCGTTCTTAATATACATTATGACAGAGTCACTTGTCTTGCATCATTTTACAAAACTAACAATCAATGCTCCCTTTCTTCATCATCTAACAAATAATGCTCCCTTTCTTCATAATCATCTTGGAAACACACATACACATAGGCCTACACGGGGCCTATGAAAGCGAGGGGGCCCACTGCGGATGCATAGGTTGCAGTGGCCTAAGGCATGCTCTGAAGAGGGGTCCACCAAATATTTATAGCCCCTAGTCTCACCACTATACCAACAGTATTCAGAGTTGCCAAAGCATACCCCCAACCCGTTCCCTACCCTTAGCTGACACTCAGCGTCTTCTAGAATTTATTTGAAAAAAAAAGGAAAAGAAAAACTAAGAATAAAAGTGCATTACTTATTTCCAAACAACAGACGTGAGGATAAGACAGCAGTGACCTTGACCTCTGGGTAAACCTGAGCGTACAAGCGTTTGCTTACAGAACGGCGCTAAGAACTTTACAGAACTATTTGCTCTATTGTATAAATAAATAACGCTGAATAGTAAAAATCAAAAGAGAAATAAATCCAAGTGTTTTTAAGAACGTGTCAGTTGTGTACCCGTTAGTGACGCTACATGTGTTTCTTCACTAAGTTGCACTCCTAGATGTGCATGTCTTTTAGTTGAGTGGTGCAACGCGGTGCCAGTGCTTTAATGAACGTCGTGACGAAAATGGGAAGTGATGGCAACCACCATTAAGTCAAGCTGCCGTCGCTTTGTGTGTATCTGTAGTTGTGTTGGGAGTTCTTTCAATATTATGTTCAACTGAGATATCATGATCAAAGAGAACAAAGCAAAAAATCTGTCCCTCTGGTTCACAAGAAATGTATCTAAAAAAATAAAAAATAAAAAGATGTCTTATCTAGTTATGTCAAGCAGACACAATAATTGAGATTAAGACAGGAAACAAATAGATTCTCACTGTAAGGTGTCACGTAAAAAGATTAATTCACAGATGGGGTGAGTTCGTTTTTTAGTTCTAGGTGCTGAGAAGTCAAGGGGGAGGTGGGGGAAACAAGGCAAAACTTTGCTTAAATGTAGCAGGGTTGTTAAAGCTTGGGTATTTTCCCTAGCTAAAAAATAATACATTTCCAACTTGTGACTTATATGAGGCATCTTATCAAACTCTTTGGGATTTTTTAGATTCTCTTCTCTCTTTCTCTCATTCTCTCTCTCTCTCTCTCTCTCTCTCTCTCTCTATGCATGTATGTATGTATGTATGTATGTATGTATGTATGTATGTATGTATGTATGTATCTATCTATCTATCTATCTATTTATCTATCTATCTATCTATCTATCTATCTATCTATCTATCTATCTATCTATCTATCTATCTATCTATCTATCTATCTATCTATCTATCTATCTATCTATCTATCTATCTCAAGCACTAAGCAGTTGTAGACCAGACAAAATTTTAGTTTAGACAAGACGTAATCCACACAAGTTGTGGTTCAGACAAGTTATAGCTCAGACAAGTTGTAGTTTAGACAAGTTATAGTTCAGACAAGTTGTAGTTCAGACAAGTTATAGTTCAGGCAAATTGTAGTTCAGACAAGTTATAGTTCAGACAAGTTGTAGTTCAGACAAGTTGTAGTTCAGACAAGTTGTAGTTTAGACAAGTTGTAGTTCAGACAAGTTGTAGTTCAGACAAGTTAACGTTCAGACAAGTTGTAGTTCAGACAAGTTGTAGTTTAGACAAGTTGTAGTTCAGACTAGTTGTAGTTCAGACAAGTTGTAGTTCAGACATGTTGTAGTTCAGACATGTTGTAGTTCAGACAAGACGTAGTTCAGACAAGACGTAGTTCAGACAAGACGTAGTTCAGACTAGTTGTAGTTCAGACATGTTGCAATTCAGACATGTTGTAGTTCAGACATGTTGTAGTTCAGACAAGACGTAGTTCAGACAAGACGTAGTTCAGACAAGACGTAGTTCAGACAAGTTTTAGTTCAGACATGTTGTAGTTCAGAGAAGACGTTGTTCAGACATGTTGTAGTTCAGAGAAGACGTTGTTCAGACATGTTGTAGTTCAGAGAAGACGTTGTTCAGACATGTTGTAGTTCAGAGAAGACGTAGTTCAGACATGTTGTAGTTAAGAAAAGTTGTAGTTTAGACAAGACGTAGTTCAGACAAGTTGTAGCTAAGACAAGTTGTAGTTAAGACAAGTTGTAGTTAAGACAAGTTGTAGTTCAGACAAGACGTAGTTCAGACAAGTTGTAGTTAAGACAAGACGTAGTTCAGACAAGTTGTAGTTAAGACAAGTTGTAGTTAAGACAAGACGTAGTTCAGACAAGTTGTAGTTAAGACAAGTTGTAGTTAAGACAAGTTGTAGTTAAGACAAGTTGTAGTTCAGACAAGTTGTAGTTAAGACAAGTTGTAGTTAAGACAAGACGTAGTTCAGACAAGTTGTAGTTAAGACAAGACGTAGTTCAGACAAGTTGTAGTTAAGACAAGTTGTAGTTCAGACACGACGTAGTTCAGACAAGACGTAGTTCAGACAAGTTGTAGTTTAGACAACTTAATGTTCATAAAATTTTGTGGTGCTAAATCGCGCAACCGTTTTCTCGTTTCCTCTCCAAGATCTATTCTCGTGTTAATCTGTTCATCAAATTCAAAGCTTTCCTCCCATCCCTTCTCTTTCAACTCCCACACACACCCACACACGCACACACTCCCACACATGTCCTAAACAAACAAGGCCCATGGAACTTGGGATTGAGCAGAACAAAATAGTGTGGACACTCAAATATTGACCGGCAAAGAATGAACACTTTTTCTTTTAGCTGTCTGGATCGAAACCCATTTTTACTTGAAGATGCATCAAGTTTATTATAAATTGTGTGAGATGTTTAGACATTCACGCCAATTTTTAGAGGTATTGGTTCAGAGTAATATCCATGAAGATATTAATATTTGGCTAATTATTACGCGTGTGTCAATTAATCAGTGTTGTTTTTCTATTTAGAATACCGAGAATGTTCTACGATCGATCAACAGTTTGTCTGAAGAAGCTCCTTTTAGTTACATTTCTAAACCTAACATCTTTTGTTTTTTGTTTTTTTCTAATTAGCATACACCTATAATGATTAATTTACTAAAATTTCTTTGGCTATTTGTGTTAAGTCAAATATTTGGTCATAGATTATGATTGTCCAAACAAATATTGTTAGAGGGCAGATTATAAAGTCGTCACAGACAGGGGCGGACTAGCCAGGCCTGGCGCCATGTAATCTGGTCCACAGAATCCTATATGTTACATATTATTCATACCTGTCTTCAAAGGCAAGTTTAAAGTCTGTAAAAGATCTTTTATAAACAAGAACATATTCTAAAATCGTTTCTTTCTTTCATTCAAAGTGGACCATTGGGCGGCAGACCAACTGCCCATTGGGTGCCGGCCCACCAAGCGTTTGTCCGAATGATCATAGGGCTAGTCCACCCCTGATCACAGGGCCAAGGTTTCTTGACCGCAAAAAGTGTTCATCTGACGTCACCAAAACCTATCCTATTTACTGACTTAACCAAAACATTTGTATCAGACTTTACCAAAAAAGTAGTTATTATGCAAATTTTCTTCTGACTTTTGAAATGAATATTATTTTTATTATTATTATCATTATTATTATTATTATCATAATTATCATTATTATTATTATTATTACAGTAATATTTTTCGTTCATTTTGAGTATGTGGGTGTGTTTTCGTGGTTTTAAAACTAGACATTACTTATTGGGAAAATAATGATCAAAATCAAGAAAAGCTCAATACGATATGAGATCAGTTCAGTCTAGACCCAGTTGACATAAACAGCGCTAATTTCCTGGCCACCTTTCCCCAGCCACTCTTTGCACCCACTCTCCTCCACTTAGTCACGCAAGTTTAAGGATACATCATCTAGGAATGCCAGGTAAGAACAAAAAAATAAGGTGAAATTTCTATTTTTGTGCACATTTAAGCACATTGGAATTAAATGTTCTAAGCTCCGTTTGTAACATAAAATATTATTATGTAGGAAGCATTGGACTATCACTCTAGGACTTACAAACCTATTTAAAAACAAAGGGCAACTATCAATAGGTCATAAAGTAGAGTAAGTACGAAGATCAATCACTACGATTCAAATATTGATATTGTAAAAAATATAGCTTTGAGACACTTATTATTCCATTAGACAGACACATAATATTCACTTGACTTATATCAAGACTCTTTCACTCAAATGTTAACCACAATTTGGTATGTGGAGCGAGACCTGGAGAACAACAAAAAACTGCCAATAAAAGAGTGCCAACTTTTATTAACAGCTGTCTTGGTAGGATTCTTCACATTCGTTGGCCAGAAGCCATAAGCAACAAAGATCTGTTGCAAAGAACCAACCAAACTCCTGTAGAGGAAGAAATCAGAAAGAGAAGACGGGGCTGGATTGGGTACACTTTGTACAAATCGGCAGCTAGCATCACAAGGCATTGAAGTTGAACCCAGTAGGCAAGAGAAAGAGAGGGCGTCCGAGAAACCGCCGCAGACACGAGCTAGAGGCAGACACGTGAAAGTTTGGTTACAACTGGAACAAGATGGAAAGGATTGCCCAGGACAGGGAACTATGGAGATGTATAGCTGACGGTCCATACTCCAGTAGGGGTGACAGGCTTTAAGTAAGCAAGTATCAAGCAAGTATCAAGACATTAAATAAGTTATATGGAGATGTATTGATGACAGTCCATACTCCAGTAGGCGTGACAGGCTTTAAGTAAGCAAGTATCAAGCAAGTATCAAGACATTAAATAAGTTATATGGAGATGTATTGATGACAGTCCATACTCCAGTAGGCGTGACAGGCTTTAAGTAAGCAAGTATCAAGCAAGTATCAAGACATTAAATAAGTTATATGTGAAGGAAAAGAAATATTGACAACCAGGTAGACAGATTAAGGAGGATGAGGAATTGTTAGTGTTGAAGAGTCACGCATGGAGGAGAAAGGCGTGGTTTACAATTTTAAGCCCAAAGTAAGGAGTTTGAACTCTGAGCAACCGATATAGTTTTAAAACGTTCAGACGTGATCTCTCAGAAAAATTTATAGAACACTACATGAGGAAACCGGAAGGAGGACTCGCACTTACCAAGAAATATACCAGCTATATGAGGAAACCGGAAGGAGGACTCGCACTTACCAAGAAATATACCAGCTATATGAGGAAACCGGAAGGAGGACTCGCACTTACCAAGAAATATACCAGCTATATGAGAACACTACATGAGGAAACCGGAAGGAGGACTCGCACTTACCAAGAAATATACCAGCTATATGAGAACACTACATGAGGAAACCGGAAGGAGGACTCACTACTTACCAAGAAATATACCAGCTCTATGAAAACACTACATGAGTAAACCGGAAGGAGGACTCACTACTTACCAAGAAATCTACCAGCTCTATGAAAACACTACATGAGTAAACCGGAAGGAGGACTCACTACTTACCAAGAAATCTACCAGCTCTATGAAGATTCCCTCTATAGTGACGGAAATAATAAGGAACAGCTTAAGTTGGTGGCAGGTCACTTCGAAAGAATGTCAGAGAACAGCTTACGTTGGGTAGGTCACTTCGAAAGAATGTCAGAGAACAGCTTACGTTGGGTAGGTCACTTCGAAAGAATGTCAGAGAACAGCTTACGTTGGGTAGGTCACTTCGAAAGAATGTCAGAGAACAGCTTACGTTGGGTAGGTCACTTCGAAAGAATGTCAGAGAACAGCTTACGTTGGGTAGGTCACCTCGAAAGAATGCCAGAGAACAGCTTACGTTGGGTAGGTCACCTCGAAAGAATGTCAGAGAACAGCTTACGTTGGGTAGGTCACTTCGAAAGAATGTCAGAGAACAGCTTACGTTGGGTAGGTCACTTCGAAAGAATGCCAGAGAACAGCTTACGTTGGGTAGGTCACCTCGAAAGAATGTCAGAGAACAGCTTACGTTGGGTAGGTCACCTCGAAAGAATGCCAGAGAACAGCTTACGTTGGGTAGGTCACCTCGAAAGAATGTGAGAGAACAGCTTACGTTGGGTAGGTCACTTCGAAAGAATGCCAGAGAACAGCTTACGTTGGGTAGGTCACCTCGAAAGAATGTCAGAGAACAGCTTACGTTGGGTAGGTCACCTCGAAAGAATGCCAGAGAACAGCTTACGTTGGGTAGGTCACCTCGAAAGAATATCAGAGAACAGCTTACGTTGGGTAGGTCACCTCGAAAGAATGCCAGAGAACAGCTTACGTTGGGTAGGTCACCTCGAAAGAATGCCAGAGAACAGCTTACGTTGGGTAGGTCACCTCGAAAGAATGTCAGAGAACAGCTTACGTTGGGCAGGTCACCTCGAAAAGAATGCCAGAGAACAGCTTACGTTGGGTAGGTCACCTCGAAAGAATGTCAGAGAACAGCTTACGTTGGGCAGGTCACCTCGAAAAGAATGCCAGAGAACACAGGAGCAAAGATTGTTTACCGCAAAAACAAAAAGGCAGATGCCCCAAAGGCAGACCACGAGTACTGTGGCTTGATGATGTAGAGGCAGATCTACAACAGCTTCGAGTCCGGGCATAAAAACGTCAAGCACAGGATAAATCAGAATGTAGAGATGTACTATAGCAGGATAGGGTCCTCCATGGGCTGTAGTGCCACTGGGATGGATGGATGGGAAAACGACATGATCAGAAGTGACATGGTAAATCTGCAGGAACGACTTCCTAGAGTAGAACAATCTCAGCTCACCATTAGAGCCCTGAACATCAGACATTATACAAATAAAACTAACAATTTCCTTGACATAAAGAAGCTTTTTTTTATCTATTATTCTCTTCATGGATAAAGGCTGGAAGTTGCTTAAAAATCTATATATTCATATACAAATCATATCTGTACCAAATCAAATCCAATTTAATCCGATCCATATCCAATTCCACCTGATCATATTCGCATCTGATCGATTCCTAGTCATTCTGATCCAGTCAGATCCGATTTCATTTGGATATCCGATCCATATAGTTCCGATCCGACCCGATCCGATTCAATACGAACATTAAGCACGAATGGATTTTTTGTTTCTAAAAGACATTACTTGTTTTATTTAATTGTCAAATACTGTATTCTGAAACAAGTTTATAGTTGTTTATAATCATTTAATAATTAAATATACAATAACTAGACGTCTTAGATCGTAAAATGTTTTGATCCATTTGAAAAAAAAACATTCTAGTGTCGGCTTAAATACTGGAATAGCCCCATGCGTATTTATTATCATAAAATATTTAACTTGCGCATTCCTTTGAGTATTGCATTTCTATTTAGTGGCAGAATAGTAAAGTTTATTAACTATAAGGAAGTGTTCAAGATAATTTTAATATAATAAGACTCTATTGATTAAACACTACATTATACAAACTCTTTTAAAGCTTTTTTAAAAATATATTTTTACAGCTATGTGTATGAAAATTATGATTTTTTTTTTACTTATTTCTGACACATCTTGGTTCAACCTTACGGGCCATTTAGCCTGTGTCCTAAAATAATATCACTTGATTGTAAAAAATTACAGCATTCTTAGACAGAGCTAGTGATTCAAATTTTGTCACCGATTCATGGTATTAGAACTTTGTCTTTTGAGTGCACCAATCAAGAACTGCTGTTTTTCTGTTGATTTCTTAAGAAACTACACCGACATTGAACTCCAGAAAGATTTATGTAGTTGGAACCAATGGACAGTCTTAATTACCAAGAATAATGAACACTTGCTAAAAAAAAATGTCATCTTGCTTTTTTGGAGGACCAGAATATTCTCTATCTTCGTCTCCCTGGCAATGTAATACTTTGTAAACACTTAATAGGAAAAAAATTGGATCAGAAAAATGTACTATTTCGAGTTCTCCAGTTTTAAATAGACATGTACTTTATTGATAGACAATCCCAGAGATTAGGGATTTTGTCTGAGAAAATCTTAAGGTCTAGAATGACAACTGTTCAGAAGTTTGTGAACATTTTCAATGGACGCTGTACGTCTGGAACATTCAGTCTGTGAGAACACAGAAACTGCTTTGTCATTTGTTAAGTGGATAAAGGCTGAGTGGTAAACTGCACGGCTTCTGAACCAAGTGGTTCCGGGTTCGAATCCTGGTGATGACTGAAATTTTTAATTTCGGTATTTTTAGTGCGCCTAAGTCACTAGCGGATCCAGAACTTTTTATTGGAGTGAGGCGATTTTTTTCCTAACCCTAACCCTAACGCCCTGCAAACCCTAATCCTGCGTAAAAATGCACACACACAGCATATATGTATATAGGATAAAAGCAAAAAGTGGTCTATATTACAATTAGAGCGGTTTTTCTCAGTCTTCTGCAAATAGAAAGAGAGAGACAAACACACAAAACAAGGTGACGTTGGTGACCCTTTTCTTGACAGCTAGGGGGTCAGGGGGAGTGCTATAAACTTCTCTAGCGGACAGTGAAAAAACATGGGCCTCAGCTCTGAAAGAAAAGCGCGCCATACGAAAAATGGCCAGTTCCTCTACCGCCAAAGCGAAAGACACCTGCGATATATGTGAGCGGGAGTGTCTCCGAAATAGGGCTCCACAGCCATATGAAAAAGTGTTCTTTGAGATGAACCATAGTCGCTCTACGAGATGAACCATAGTCGCTCTACGAGATGAACCATAGTCGCTCTACGAGATGAACCATAGTCGCTCTACGAGATGAACCATAGTCGCTCTACGAGATGAACCATAGTCGCTCTACGAGATGAACCATAGTCACTCTACGAGATGAACCATAGTCGCTCTACGAGATGAACCATAGTCATTCTAAGAGATGAACCATAGTCATTCTACGAGATGAACCATAGTCGTTCTACGTGATGAACCATAGTCATTCTACGTGATGAACCATAGTCATTCTACGAGATGAACCATAGTCATTCTACGTGATGAACCATAGTCGTTCTACGAGATGAACCATAGTCATTCTACGAGATAAACCATAGTCGCTCTACGAGATGAACCATAGTCATTCTACGAGATGAACCATAGTCGTTCTACGAGATGAACCATAGTCGTTCTACGTGATGAACCATAGTCATTCTATGAGATGAACCATAGTCATTCTACGTGATGAACCATAGTCATTCTACGAGATGAACCATAGTCGTTCTACGAGATGAACCATAGTCATTCTACGAGATGAGCCATAGTCGCTCTACGAGATGAACCATAGTCATTCTAAGAGATGAACCATAGTCATTCTACGAGATGAACCATAGTCATTCTACGAGATGAACCATAGTCATTCTAAGAGATGAACCATAGTCATTCTACGAGATGAACCATAGTCGTTCTACGAGATTAACCATAGTCATTCTACGAGATGAACCATAGTCGCTCTACGAGATGAACCATAGTCATTCTACAAGATGAACCATAGTCATTCTACGAGATGAACCATAGTCGTTCTACGTGATGAACCATAGTCATTCTACGTGATGAACCATAGTCATTCTACGAGATGAACCATAGTCATTCTACGTGATGAACCATAGTCGTTCTACGAGATGAACCATAGTCATTCTACGTGATGAACCATAGTCGTTCTACGACTGAAGTAGGCCAATCAGTACAAGAGATATAAACAGAGAGAAAGTTGATGATTAATACAAGAGATATAAACATTACGTCATACTAATCAAACTTAGATGCTTTGATGACGTTTTAAGATCAAATGGACATTCACAAACTATGATAAATGACGTAATATCAGTCATGCGAATGCAAATACTACGTACTATAAAAAGTTATTTACCTGTATTGGTTTACTAACGTTTTATCTTAGTCAGATTCTAGTCATTTTTTTCATAAATTAAACTTGTAATTAAAAAAACAATTTGGTAGTGAAGTGGCCCAGGTATAGAACAGCGAACACTGTACAGTCACAATGCAAACAAATAAGTCGTAAATACAAATTTAAAACAATGGCTTACTATATACATGTATATATAAGATAGGATTAAATGGTAGAAGAGGCAGATCGATGCGTGTTTTATATCGGTTATCACCATTTTCTGACCGTTCAGGCTAAGAAAGTCTGGCAGCATGACAAAATTGCCACTTAATTATAATTTAATTATTATTATTATTTTATTTTATTTTTTTGCCTGGAGTATGGATGGTGAATCATTTTTTTTTTGATGGAGGTCCACGTCACATTCAAACACTGTTATTATCATGTCCTTCAGCGCAAAAAGAAACTAGGTCACAATGTGTAGCTCAAAAAGGGGGCGCACACTTGAAAGTGTAAGGGCATCAAGGGCGCTAGACAGATCGAACTATGACCATTCACTTTGACACGAAACAGCGCCCATTAAAGCTTTCCCACGTTCGGTCTCTAACTAACCATCAGCCTGGTCCTGAGGATTGGACTCTTTCTATGTTAACTTCAACTTCCGGTCAGTTCGTGCTTAGTCTGGACAACTTTTTAAAAACATGTCGTATTAAACACCGAGTGGCTCTAAGTTTCTGACACTGGGTGGTCACTTTTAGCAGGACACAATCAAGACAAGTGGTGTGTGTAAAAACAAAAAGCAAAATATTAAAAATCCTTTAAAAAAAAAAAAGGTTATCTAAAGGGGAAGAACTCCGTCCTTAAATCTTTATCTACCAATGATGTACAAGTTTTTTTCCCTTATTCGATATCAAACAAAATAATTAATTACCAATAATTAATTGACTAATTGAGTATTTCGTTTATTGATTCATGTTTTGTTAGGTATAGTAAACAATTGTTTAAATTATCAACTTGAACCGAGAATGCGTGAGGGAAAAATAGCGTTAACAATTATTTAAAGAACGAAACCCAACAAATTTACCCATATCTGTGAATACTGAATACTGAACAAAATAATTAATTACCAGTAATTAATTATATTATTGGTTACTTTTATAAATTATTGATTCATGTCTTGTCTATGTTTCTGCTTGATCCGAGAATATGTGTGGGAGAAATAACGTATACACACTTTTCACCGGACAGACAGACAGACAGAGTGAGTTGATATAAGCTTTGTAAATACAGCTAGCCACTAGATCAAGAGCTGAACAGTTCAGAAATTGTGGCGGCAGTACGAACATGAAAAGATTAATTGATACTTTAGCATTTTTTATCACCATTTCCTCCATAACGAACATTCTGTATGGTAGAGCAGAATATCTGAAACAATTAATTTGAATATCTGAAACAATTAATTTGAATATCTGAAACAATTAATTTGAATATCTGAAAAATTAATTTGAATATCTGAAACAATTAAAATATTTTGAAAATCCTTTTTTTTTAAAGTAACAAATATAGTCTACGTGGAAAAAACCTCAGCACACACAACTAAATCACTTCATAATGAAGACGTTCTTTTCCTTATTCGCTATCAAACAAAATGAAGAATTCACAATTGACTAATTGGTTAATCTTTAATTTGATATATTTTTTATTAGTTGCAATAAATAATGGTTTAAAGCTTTAAGTTCATCCGAGAATGGGTGTGGGAAAAATAACACGTACAATTATTTAAAGGGACAAAACCCTACATATTTAGCCAAATCTGTGAATAGTGAAGGATTAAATGCCCTGGAGTTGGTATCAAACAAAGAATCTAATTACCAGAATTAAATTAATTGATTGTTTAATTTTTTAAAAATTTATGTCATGTCTACGCCAATGAATAATAGTGTCAAGTTTCAACTTGATCCAATAATTGGTATGGAAGAAATAACGTGTACAACCTTTTTACCAGACAGACATACAGACAGACAGAATGAGTTGATATAAGCTTTGTAAAAAAAAAGTACGCTATTTCTTTTAGCTAGACTGCAAGAGAGCTTACAGCTCAGCAGTAAAAAAGCTGGTTACAAGAAGAAGAATCGCCATTTCTTATATTTTAGCACGCAAATTAATTAAAAATAAACACTAAATGGACAGCATTAACTATCGATAAAACTCCGTGTGTTTACTGTCTATGTTCCTTGCAAGCAGAAATACCCAATGTTGTCATATATTAAAATTATATGTTACCAAATTTTATTTAGAAAGTATTTTTAATGATTGGCGTATAAGTACACATTATATAGATCTGACAATGCAGAATATTTCTATATTCAACAACGCGACGCGATTAAGTTATTATTATATATATATATATATATATATTTAATTGGATGTTTTTCTATTATTTCCCAAAGTTTTGACTGCTAGAGATCAGGCCTAATCCAAGTTGCTTTCTTAATTTTTCTAAAGCATGAGGATATTATGTGATAAATATTTGACTTCAACTGAAAACAATTGCAATCTTACAACAACACAACTGTTATACAACTTTTATTTTTTTACCTAGGACCTCCAGGATCGTTGCGGACAGTTTTAATATAGCCTATACAATATTTGTGCAAAGTTTTGTGAAGATTGGTTAAACATTGTTAATTACTACAAAGGGCATACAGGTTGGTCTTAAGTTGTACCTATCTACTAGCCCTAAAACAGATGCATAAACATGCACGAACTGTGGCAAACTCTGCCGCTCCTGAATTGGCTTGATCAGTCACTCCAGATTTTTTCCCGTCTCAAGAAGAAACCAAAGCCAGTGACTCATCTGGGCACATCCATCGTCTTCCGAGACAGAAGGAGCAATAAAATAATATACTAGGAGTACAGAAACCATTACAAATGTTTTAGTAATTTAGATGCGCTACATCATGGACATACGGTGCCGAGACCGCACTACAAGCTGCAATGTCCTTACGAACTCCGGTATGGGCAGCATAGAGGGACTTCTTATGGCCCGACAGTTACGCTGGGCAGGGCACGTATCCCGTATGGGGGACGAACGTATGCCAAAGGCAGTCTTTTTTTGGTGAGCTAAGGGGTGGTCGACGTAACAGAGGTGCCCCACGGAAACTATTTAAAGACCAGCTTGGGCGCTAACTTGCCATAGCTGACATAGAAGAGAGCACCTGGTTGCATGCGGCCTCAGAACGAGACAGCTGGAGGTCACTCACAAAGGCCGCGGGATACACATTTGAGACCAAAAGAAAATTCGCTGCCCAGGACAGACGCAGACAGCGAAAAGAAAAATTTTAATCGATCACCTGCGGACAATGGTTACTATTGCCCTGTAATGGCAAAATATGTAGGTCACAGGTGGGGCTGCGTATCCACGGGAAATACCATATGATGAGGTAATTATTAGACTCGTTGGCAAATCTTATTATTATTTTTCATCCTTACTCGTTATTCTTTGTATCAGTAAAGGCGCTCAACGCCGATGTTCCTATAATTATAGTGTTTCAAACGAACGTCCGTCAATCATTGATTATATAATTGTATTGCTGTGATTACTCTCTCTATTGTTTCCCGATCCTTCAGTTACGTTGTACCTTAATTAAAAGTTTTATAACTGCTGTTGACTATTATAATTATTTTGGTTTGTCTCCCTTGATAAGTTGATATTGCTTGGGTTATGGGGTTTAGTGTTGTTGTGCTTTTGTTTTCTCCTTGTTTGGTTGTATAAAAAATAATCAGTTTTAATATTCAAACCAGATCAAAACAAATACGGCTTTGTCTTTTTAAATTAATGTCTTCATTAGATATTATGCATGGCGCCAAGGTTCAAATCGATCTCGATACTTTGATTCAGGCTCAGTATCTGAATTAAAAACAAGCTCTCGGCCAGGCTAGTACGTCATGTGATCTTGTGATAATTGACCGTGTACAGTCACGTGAGATACAATTCAGCTAATATAATAGCAGCGTTGCTATGTGGCTATGTCAAAGTGTTACAGATGTATAGATAAGTGATTTCGACGAATCCTAAAGTGTGCTGCCACGTAGTCCACTTTTCACAGAGGCGCTAGTAATTCGTTTCATTAAACTGGTGTATAATGGAGGCCCAATTAAAAACCGACAAAGAGATTACATAACGGAATATCTGAGCTCAGTACAGAGTTTCTTCAATCACACGGAATATCTGAGCTCAGTACAGAGTTTCTTCAATCACACGGAATATCTGAGCTCAGTACAGAGTTTCTTCAATCACACGGAATATCTGAGCTCAGTACAGAGTTTCTTCAATCACACGGAATATCTGAGCTCAGTACAGAGTTTCTTCAATCACACGGAATATCTGAGCTCAGTACAGAGTTTCTTCAATTATGTCTAACATAGCCTTGCATGTGGATATGATGCCGGATGATTTGAGAAGAACTTATTCAAATCAAAAGATAGTTTGTGACAGATGATGTCAAAACCTTGGCTTGATCAAATAAGACTAAACCAATAGGAGTAACCAGATCAACAAAATCTTGTATATATAAATAATAATAATAGAAAAAAACAATTTGCCAAAATCACTAAAATACTAACATAGGTAAAGATAATAGAAAACGATTCACGAAACTGGCAACTGTGATTGAGATTCAAATATTAAAAAATAATTGTAAAACTGGTAACTGAGAATCAAATATCAGAATACTTCGCCAGACTGGCGTTTCTTATTGTAGGGCTGGTTGTTTGGCCTTTGGGCGAGCCCATAGAAGGTCTCAACACTGACCTGCAACGTCGCAACCTGCTGGTAGTGGAGACCAATAGCTCTTTGCCACGTCGTACAGACGTTTGCAAGTCAATGTTCAGGCCTTCTAAAAGGATTGCTCTCGCTTTGGGTAAAATTTGAGGTTACTGGGAAAAAAAGTTAAAAACTCGAAGACGCCTAAACTTGTAAAGACTAGAAACTTGTTATAACACAATCCTACAAGAGGTTTTAGCCATTTTTTTTTAACCCAATCAAGTCTTCAAAAATGTGAATTTTGACGACAATGAGGATGTTAGTGATCTTGATAATCCAAAATTTATGAATCCAACTTTAAAAAAAAAAGACTTTGGTAAGGACAGAGTTTGAATTTAAAATTCAGAGTTTGAAGACCGAGAATAAAGTCTGACTGGACACTGACTGGACACTGACCTTTTTGTCGTAGAGCCTCGTGTCGATTTTGCTCAGATCGATGGCGTCGTGCATGGATGCTCTCCTCCTGCCTGGGTTATAGCCTGAAGGCGGAGTGGACGGCTGCCCATCTGAAGACCCCCCACTGGTTCCAGACCTCTCCCCTCCTGGAAACGTAAAGGTTAAATCCCTAGGGTGTGGAATAGATGCAGGCGTGGCGGCTTCAGAGCTGAGATCTGGGAACGAAATCAAGAACAAGACATTTATAATGGTGTGATTGACATCCATAATGTTTAGAAACATTTAAGCTGAGTTATTTGTAAACAAAAAAAAATTTATGACAGTTATTGAGCCCCAATAATGGGGCGTGGTGGCAGAGTAATAGAGCACTTGGTCGCCAACTTGAATCCCTGCAAAGACTGTGATTTTTATGATATCTTTAAGTCAACCCAATTATATAAGGTATCTGACAAGCCTAGATAATGTGTTAGTCATTGTTCTGGCCACATAACACCTTGGTTATCCATCGGTTATAAAAAAGATTTATATTCAATGGACCATAATGTCCTAAAAGAGATTTAAAATTATTCTTTTAACACTTATGTCTTCTCTTCTTATATATTACTATAACAAACAACATAGGTGGCGCGGTGGCTGAATGGTTTGGCGCTTGGCTTCCGAACCTGGGGTCTCGGTTTCGAATCTTGGTGAAGACTGAGATTTTGAAATTCTGGATTTTTAGGGCGTCCCTGAGTTCACACAACTCTAATGGGTACCTGAATTTAGTTGGGGAAATAAAGAAGGTTGGTCGCTATGCTGGTCACACGATACCTTGCTCGTTAACCGTTGGCCAAAGAAACAGATGACCTTAACATCATCTGCCCAATATATAGCAAGGTTTGAATGAGGAACCTTTTTACTTTATAGCAAACAACTTGATTCTTTAAGGAGATCTACTCACGATTGCTCAATTAAGGCATGCAATACATTCGTTTCAATAAATGATGTTCTTGTGGTATATGATGTCAATTAAGAGTTTTGATGTCAACAATTACTAAAGATAGTCACTTTCGATTCATTATTGTGTCTACTAGTCTACATTATTTCTCGGTAGATACAGAACAAATATTTAAAACAAGGTTACAAAGACAGTTTGTGTGGAAACACAAGGCCAAAATCAGCGTCCTGTGTCTCTGCAGTAAACGCGATAATATGAAAAACTACTTATAAATTGTTGTTTTAAATTATGTCTACTTATATGCATACTAAATAGATTTTTTTCTCTTTAAAAAAAGCAAAAATTTTTTTGATAAATGTAGTAATTAGTATGACAGAACTTACTTAACTTAGCAATACCATTGTAAAAAAAATTTTTTTTGACAAAAAACATAAAAATGTGTTTAAAATATGGTAAATAGTCATCTGTCGAACTAAATAGCCTCCCGAGTTCGTTACTATTAATAGCTGTAGAAAAAAAGTATTTTTATGACAAACAAAACTGCTTGCATACTTGATTTTAAAAATTAGATTTTTCGTTTTAAGAAAAGAAAAACTAGCCGTTGCATCACAACTTTGAATGGTCTAAAATATTATGATGTCAGATTTTTACTATCTTTGGTAGTTTACGAGATCTTAACGGGACGGACGGACAGACAGACCACAAAAAACTAATAGCGTCTTTCCCTTTTCGTGTGGGGGGGGGGGAGCTAAAAAAGGAAAAGAAAGATCGAACGATATGTCAGTCTCTCCAATTCCTTTTTTTAGTTCTCTCTTTCTCTCTCTTTCTCTTTCTCTCTCTCTTTTTCTCTCTCCCACTTTCTCTCGATCTTTCTCACTCTTTCTTCCCCATTCCTTCTCTCTTTGTCTTTCTCTCCCTTTCGCAAGATCTTTCCTCTCTTTCTCTCCCTCTTTTTCTATCTACAATTAAATCTCTCTCTCTCTCTCTGTCTCTTTCTCTCTCTCTCTCTTCAAATGCTCTCTCTTCCTTTCTCTTCACGTCTCTTTTATCCACACCTTAATTCTTCTCTTTCCATCCTTTCCTTCCCATTGACGCACACCCACGCACGCACCGACTCCAATCTAGCCACCAGAACCATCGCCAACAGATCCATGCTATGCTCTATCAAAACATTATTTAGTTCAATTCTCAAATTACAACAAGCTTTTAATCTAATATTATATTTTTTTTTTGCAGCAAAGAAGCTTTGAAACTAAAGCACTCACGCATACAAGTACACATGTTCAATGTCAAAGTCTTTTTTTTTAAACCTTAAACACCCAACGTTATATTCTCTGTGGGTGTACATCATCCCAAGATAAAAAACAACAAACAAAAAAGCAATATATATATATATATATATCATGGGCGTAGCCAGGATTTTTTTTCGGGGGGGGGGGGTTTAGGGGGGATTTTTTCTCCCCCCCCCCCCGCCCCCCCCCCTCGCGAAAAAAAATATTTGTATATATGTATGTGTGTGTGTGTTCATAATCTTTATTACATTCTGACCCTTCATTCTTTTGGAACACGTTTATTGTGTGAAAAAATTGTTGACTCCCCGCCATTGGCTCTAGCTCACCCTAGAGCAGGGCGGAGCCCCGCTGCCAAGCACCATTTCTGGCATAGAATGTCAACAAAATGCATATTCTGAGGTATCTACAGTGCATTTTCCTGCTATTAAAAAGTCTTATTTCAAAAATGTATGTGCTATTTTTACTGACTAAGACCATGCTGCGCCGTTCGGCGCATTTGCCGTCAAGCTGTTTCCACAAAAATCTGTCACTGGTAATTTCTGAAGCCTCTTCCCACCTGCTCCGAGGACCTCCATGAATGTGTGGCGCCAAGTTGTACTAGGATGTCATCGCAACTCTTATTATGCGTAATTTATTTTGTCGGAGAACATGTCCCGCAAACCTCATGCGACGCTCTGTCACAATTTTACTAAGGGGTCGACTCCCAGTTCGGCATAGGATTTCCTTGATTTAGACCCGATCTCAATAACTAACCTAAAATCTGTCTTAGCCATCTTTGTTGAGCCACATTTAGTGTTTTTCAATTTCGGCAGATGACTATTCACTGCACTTTATTAATGGAGCCCCATCACTGGTAGAAATGTAACCTCTCTTGGATACGCTCTTGGAATTGGGTGACTGTAGTTTGCTTTAGATTTTATATCGAAGATGGAAGTTCTATCGTCAAAATCATCTGTTAGAGGTTTTAAACTAAAATTCTCAGGACTGTGTTGTAGTTTTTTAAATTCAAAACCTCAATTTAGCTACGATCATAGAATTTGGTAACTGTAGTTTGCGTTAGAGTAATATTGAAGATAGAGGTTTTCCACCTCAAAACGCTCTGTAGGGGGATTTTAAACTCAAAACCATCTGGAGGAAAGGAGTTTAAACTCAAAACCCCCCATTGGCTTGGCTACGCTCAAATAATTTTAGTGTGTAATTTGCTTTTTTTTTATATTGAAGAGGTATTTTTTAGCATCAAACCCTTGTGAAGGGGGATTTGAACTCAAAACCCTTTTGGCAACGCTCATAGCATTTTGAGTGCGTAATTTGCTTTTTTTTTTTACATTGATGATGTATTTTTTAACTTCAAACCCCTGGCGGGGGGTTTAAACTCAAAACCCATATGGCTACGCTCTTAGATTTTTTTTTTCTTTTTTTTTATTGAAGATGTATTTTTTAGCTTCAAACTCCACTGGAGGGGAGTTTAAACTTAAAACTGAGTCAAATCCCATTTAGCTACGCTCATAACATTTTGAGTGCATAATTTGCTTTTTTTTTCATATTGATAAGGGGTTCTATCGTAACTTTTGAAGGGGGTTTTAAAATCAAAATCTTCCTTAACTGTGCACTTGGAATTTGGGGATTATCGTTTGCATTTTTTGTGTGTTTTGTTTTATGGAAGAGGGGGATTTAACTGCAAAAACCCCTGGTAGGGGGGGTTTAAACTCAAAACCCCTGGTAGGGGGTTTTAAACTCAAAACTCCCTTGGTAGGGGTTTTAAACTCAAAACCCCCTGGTAGGGGTTTTAAATTCTAAACCCCCTGTAGTGGTTTTAAACTCAAAACCCCTTTAGCTGTGCTGGGGCAAGTGATGGTTTAGTATTAAAATCTCACCTAAAATTAACAAAATCAAAGCAAAAAAACATGTCACTAAAGTCCGTCTTTCCCCCCCCCCCCGTGGTAGGGGGTTTCAAACTCAAAACTCCATGGTAGGGGTTTTAAACTCAAAACCCCTTTGGCTGCGCTGGGGCAAGTGATGGTTTAGTATTAAAATCTTACCTAAAATAAAGAAAATCAAAGCAAAACATCAGTCACTTAAGTCCGTCTTCCCCCTCGGGGGAGGGATTTCATTTCGGGGGGGGGGGGGGGGGTTTGAAACCCAAACCCCCCCCCTGGCTACGCCCTTGATATATATATATATATATATATATATGTATGTATAGAACTTATCTTAAGGGGAAGAACTCCGTCCTTAAAACTACTCTACCATTAATGTACACGTTTTTTTTCCCTTATTCGATATCAAACAAAATAATTAATAAACAATAATTAACTAACGAATTGAGTATTTTTGTTTATTGATTCCTGTATTGTTAGGTTCAATAAATAATTGTTTAAGTATCAAGTTGATCGGAGAATGCGTGAGGACGAAATAGCGTTGACAATTATTGAAGGGGAATAAACCGAATAACTATTAACTTAGCTCCTGTCTTCGTCTTGTTTATTTCAAAAAGAAAGTGCATCATTAGTTTTTCTATTATCTTGTACATCAAGTAAATTATAAATGTATCGCAAATTCAATTGTATCCCAAATGCAATGTTCTCCAAAAACAATGTATTCCAAGTACACTTTATCAAAGTACACCGTATCCCAAGTACGCCTTATTCCAAGTATAGTACATTGCATGCCAAGTACATTATATCAAAGTACCCTATATCCCAAGTACCAGTATTTCTAGTATATTGTATCTCAAATACATTGTATTGGCAGAGATTAGGGTTTGGATAAGTGATGCTTTAATTTTATTTGCCTGAGATAGTCATTGATATTTGACTCTTGTTCTATTTGCTCCCACAACTTTTCAAGTAACGAGGGAACGTAATCTATATGAATATTTATGTCCTAAAATATTTTAGCATCAACCTGTTAAAAATTAAAAAAAAAAACAACAGACGAAAGGCTAAACAGGGGCGACAACAACAAATCACGTAAAGACAAAAGGCAGATTTCGAAATAAAAATTTCTCTAATTGTATAAATTATCGCCGTTGGTATTAAACGATTGAGTGATTGTCTCATGCCGTAATGTGCCATCACGCCAGCGAGCTCAGGTCGAGGTTTTAATGAGCTTATTGATGTGAGTGTGTGTTTCTCACGGGGACACCATCTTTTGCACTCTGTCTTTTATTCGTCTGTCAACATTTGCTTCTGTTACATAGGAATCACGTCTGTTAAGTAATGTCAGGAAATAATCATTGTTTTTTGTGTTGGTCACGTTGCTAGGCTATAAAACTATTCTCAATTGGTTTTGAGTTCTAAATTGTGAATTGGTCGTCTTGACGATCAAGTGGTGGGATGGAAAGATCATTACATTTAACTGAATCGCTCATTTTTGGTGTCGATCTGTAGCTCAGTTTTTCAATAACGAATTTCTAGAAAACTTGAATAAATGAGAAAGTCTGTGTTCCGCAGTATTCCTCAGTCACCCTCATAGTGTAACTGAGGCGTGTGCTAGTAATGTTATGGAGATCTCCAGTCCCGAAGTCTTAAAACAGCCAACAATCTTTGTTGATGATTTCCCTACATTGCCCTACCATCAATCACGTGGTTATCCAGAATTATTTTCACTCGCATACCTCTGTACTGTGCTCAGCAGCAGTGGCGTAGCTAGGGATTTAAGGTACTGGGGTGCTTGGCCTCCTTAGGGGGTCCCTACATTTTGACACTTTACATCATGACATAAGATTATGTACTTAATAAATAAAAAAGTCTAATGTGTTT
Source organism: Biomphalaria glabrata (assembly GCF_947242115.1). Taxonomy (NCBI): domain Eukaryota; kingdom Metazoa; phylum Mollusca; class Gastropoda; family Planorbidae; genus Biomphalaria; species Biomphalaria glabrata. The sequence goes on along the minus strand of NC_074719.1, from coordinate 36,363,649 downwards.
AGTACGTGTAACAGTTTAAGTTCAATCATTTCCTTTCGTCCCATTGATACCTGTTTTGGAAAAGAAAGAACTATAAATCTTTTCCAAGATATCCATTTCCTACCTCCCCCCAACCCTTACTGGTACACCTAAAGTGATTGGACAATAACGCACTGAGCATGAAAGTTGCTTTAAACAAAAACAATTTCCAATCGCACAAATTTATTATTGTTAGTCTAGATCTACTAAAATTAATTCCATGATTTATAGTTGCATATATTAGTGTTTACCTTTTACAGTGGAGACCGGTTAATCGTACCACCGTTTAATCGAATCAGTCGTTTTAACAACCGAAACAAATCCTATGATAAAGTTGAATCAAGCTAATAGGACCAGTCGATGTTGTCCGATTAAACAGATTCAACGGTATATTGATTACTTTTAAGGATACATTCACTTTTCCAAATTTTTAAGCATAAACTTGTAAGAACGTCATAGCTCATAGTAAAAAAAAAAAGTAAAGTTTCCCCTTTCAGACCTTGTGGTCTATAGTGCAGATGATGTAAAGGTCATCTGTTTCTGTGGCCTACGGTTAACGAGGGTGTCATTAGGCCAGCACAACGACCAACCGCCTTTACTTTTCTCCAACCAAAGTTAGAGCTGGATGGACTCAGAGGCGCCCGAAGATTCCGAAATTAATAATCTGTCTTCACCAGGATTCGAGCTCCGGACCCTGGTTCGTAAGGCAAGCGCTTTACCGCTCAGCCACCGCGCCTCCGTGATAGCTCATCGAAGCTGAAATATTGTTTTTGTTTTTATGTTCACGCATGTTCAGCGCGTTATTTTTTTTTTCAGCGCCAAATTTGTTTCATTTTGCTTTCTTCCCGCTAACATCTGTTTTGTGACAGTGTTTGTCTAACAGATTGTGATGTCGTGTGAAATGAAAGAAATAAAAAGAAGAAACACTTTCTCTGGAGATGTCAGTCGTTCCTCTCAAAAACAACCGGGACAGTGACGTGTCCTGTAGACCGTTTCGTTTCCATTGAAATTACACATACAGCTCTGTTGGTTTTTTTTTTTTTTTGGGAGGGGGGGGGGGAGTGCAATGTTGAGGGGATTTTTTTTGATACCTAAACAAGAGATATAGAAGTGAAAAGAAAAGAAAAAACAAAAAAAAAAAAAAGAGATAAGACAAAAGAAAAAGAGAAAGTGAAAGAAAGCTAACTAAAACATTCAAACAATCAATGGAGGTTTTGCAAGTATGTGTCCGTGCATATGTTTCTCTGCCTTTACATACGTTTCTCTGCTCGTCCATATGTTATTCTTCCCGTCCATATGTTTCTCTGCCTGTTTATAAGTTTATCTGCCTGTCAATATGTCTCTCTGCCAGTCCATATGTTTCTCTGCCTGTTTATAAGTTTATCTGTCTGTCAATATGTCTCTCTGCCAGTCCATATGTTTCTTTGCTTGTCGGCTATTCGTCTACTAGTTTATTTACATGACTACCTAACACAAGCACTTAAGTAATGCTGTCTTGTTCAGTCCCCAGAACTGCTTTCTCTCAGTCATCTTGGCACGTGGTATTTAGCCTGGAACTTGCTTGACATCAAAGCAAAGTCACTCCGACATTCACCCTCCTAGCATTCATTGCAACAGAGGGAGGGAGAAGGACATAAAATGAGCCAATGTATTGATTGAAACAGCGTGGATAGGTTAAGGTTATAGTTCTTTGTTACTTAACACACTTGGCATTATATATATATATATATATATATATATATATATATATATATATATATATATATATATATATATAATCATAGAGATATTGTATTATAACTTCTACATTATCTATAATCATAAATTATATGTGATTAATTTTCAGTACTTCATCTACATACGCGTCTTTTGCATTGAATAAGTGCAATTAATAATAAACCATAGACTTAATAGCTACACACACAAAAAATACAATATGGTTGCTAGTTTACACATCATAGACACTGAACATGCCTGTGAAATAAGGTTTTATCGTTTAATTGATAGTGTAGACCAGTGATTCCCAAAGTGGTCTATATAGACCTCCAGGGGTCTACGAAGACTCCCAAGGGGTCTACGGAAGTGAAAAAATAAATTGGGGGTCTATGACCTGTAAATGGGGGTCTACTATAGTGGATCTCATTTAAGCATGTAATGACTAAAAATTTCATTTCCGATTAATGATTTTACCTTAGTTAATCCTTTCAATTGTAACTCTCTTAGTCTAATGAGTTTTTTTTTTATTTTTAAATTTTAACATCTTATTTTAAATACATGAAAGTAACATTGTACATGGCCTTGTTAAAAAGAACTGTAGAAAGTACAGTGTTGGTTACTAGTCATTTGTTGTATTCGTCCTTGTCGATCAAGTCATTTCATATGTGCTTTTTCTGTAACAAAGTTTTAAGCTAAGTTACAATGAAACTATCTAACCTGGAAAATCATTTGAGACAATGACAACATGATAAAATAGATTGAGATTTGAAATAGCCTACTTTCAACACTTTTTGCTCATAACAGCAGAACAAAATGTTTGATTAAAGATCCTAAAAGAAAAGAGGTTTGTGAGTGTCTTACAATATTTTTTCTTAGGCCTATATCAAACTCCAGAAAACTGCACTATTAAAAGCCACACACATCTGATATCATAGTAAAAATTTCTCTAGACAACAATACAGTTCAAAGGTGTAATGGTAAGAGGAGTTAAGAAACTGAAAGGTTCTTATGTAATTACTTTCCAAAGACATACTTCTAAAAAAAAAAAGCTGGACTAGTTAACCTTGCCTGATAATATAGTGTTATTATTATCATGCTTTCTTTTTGCTATGCATTAAGAAATCCATAAAGAACTGCTCATTGCCTGAAACTTTGATCAATTGCTCCTTCACAATGAAGAATGATAGTTGTCGAAAGGCTTATGTTTGACAATATTTATTTCTGAGTTCTTGGGTGCTAAAAATCCAATTTTAACAGACTTATTTCATAAATTTAATGATAGTAACTTACGCTACAAGGTGATTACCTAAATTTGATCAAAACGAAGGCATAATCTCAAAGTTTCTTGTGAGGATTCAGTAATGAAGCATACAATAGATTGGATGAAATTTCCTAATTTTCAAATTTAAAACCAACATCATCTAATCGAGAAGTTATGATAGATTAAATATAACTAAATTGAACCCTAATGTTGAAATTTTACACAAACTTGCTATCCAATAGGCCCAGTATTTCCCAAACTTTCAACATGTATACCAAATATGATTACCCCTTCAATAATTTTCGTAAATCTAAGTACCCCCCCCCGGCCCTTAAAAAATGAATAATTGTTGAAAATAATAAACGAACTTTAGGGAATACTGCAATAGGCGTTTAAGTCAATCTCGATAATGCATATTAAATCTTATTTAGCTTCATTTTAATTTTAATTTCATCAATGAATGTCCTAGAAATCAGTGAGAAAAACACAAATAAAGTTGAAGAATTTTCCAAAAAATGCAGGGGGTCTACCGAAGAATGGAAAACATGGCAAGGGGTCTACGAGATAAAAAAGTTTGGGAACCACTGGTGTAGACTGTTTATCGCTGGTAAAACAGTAAATCTTTTAGTATTTTATAATATTTTATGTAAATTTGTTAAACGAAGAGCGTGAACGCATGAACATGTGGTCACAGATGACCGGAAGTACAAGACTTACAGTGAACAACATTTTAGCCAATCATCTTTGGAGTCATGCAGAGCGAAGTCAGTTAGTTAAGTATGCAGTCGGGCTGAAAGTTGGTCTTAGATGATAGTTACTATGCAGTCGACCTGAGAGTTGTTCGTAGATGTTTAGTTACTATGCAGTCGACCAGAGAGTTGTTCGTAGATAATATTTAGTTACTAAGTAGTAGACCTGAGAATTGGTCGTAGATGATAGTTACTATGCAGTCGACCAGAGAGTTGTTCGTAGATAATATTTAGTTACTAAGTAGTAGACCTGAGAATTGGTCGTAGATGATAGTTACTGTGCAGTCGACCAAAGAGTTGTTCGTAGATAATATTTAGTTACTAAGCAGTCAACCTGAGAATTGGTCGTAGATGTTTAGTTACTATGCAGTCGACCAGAGAGTTGTTCGTAGATAATATTTAGTTACTAAGTAGTAGACCTGAGAGTTGGTCGTAGATGATATTTCGATGGAAAATAAAATATTTTATTATCCCCACTATTTAATTAATTAACCGTGGGCCACAGAAACAGATGACCTTTACATCATCTTCCCCATAGATCGCAAGTTCTGAAAGGGGGACTTTGCTTCTTTTATGATTAATTGGTTAATTTGTTGATTGATTCACGTTTTGTTAGGAGAAATTAGTAACTGTGCCATGTTTCATCTTGATTCGAGAATGGGAAAAGGGAGAAATAAAATGTTTAAAATATTTTCGGTGTTGTGCCCTTGAACTGTTGTGTTACTGAAAGAAATTTGTTTCATAATATCAGATGAAGGTTTGTGTAAAACAGTTTTTAAAACTACTTCAACGGCTGTAAAATCAATGTTTTATCTATAGTGTTTTTCGTATTTGGCTATAGGTATGGAGATCTTGTAAGACGCTCACAAACCACCATCTTTTCTATATGATGTTGAAGAAAGATTTTGTCGATCTATTCTGACAATTTTTTTTCTCACTTTTATCTTTTTATCAGGGTGGCATCGTCTCAAATAATGCTCCAGTGTAATTGGTTTCATATGGTCATAAAAAGGCTCTTATTATAGACAATCTCTTATTTAACAAGGAAATAAATAATCAACGCTTTAAAATCAAGATTTCTATTTGTTAAATATTAGTTACATGTAGACAAAATTAACTATTTAGATTAGTACCGGTATTGTAATTAAATACAACTATTTTACTTTTGAATAGAGGAAACAATATTTATAACTAAGGTAAAAATCATTCATAAGTGTTTGAAATAGTTACATTTATGGGCCGTGAAAATTAAAGTCATAGACCCCCATGGACATCTCATAAACCCCCAATTTACTTTTTCACTTTCTTAGACCCCTTGGAAGTCTTCATAGACCCCTGGAGGTCTATATAGACCACTTTGGGAATCACTGAATTCTAAACAATGGTCTTCTAGCAAAGACCTATGTAGTCTATCAAGTAGATCTAAACAATGGTCTCCTAACATAGATCTGTGTAGTCTATCAAGTAGATCTAAACAATGGTCTCCTAACAAAGACCTATGTAGTCTATCAAGTAGATCTAAACAATGGTCTCCTAACATAGATCTGTGTAGTCTATCAAGTAGATCTAAACAATGGTCTCCTAACATAGATCTATGTAGTCTATCAAGTAGATCTAAACAATGGTCTCCTAACATAGATCTATGTAGTCTATCAAGTAGATCTAAACATCCGTGAAAAAAAAACAACACTTAGAACTAGGCTTGTAGGAAATAGAGCCATAGAGTTCTATGTTTGAGAACTAGGCTTGTAGGAAATAGAGCCATAGAGTTCTGCTATGTTTGAGGACGAGGCTAGTAGACCTAGAGGCATAGAGTTCTGCTATGTTTGAGAACGAGGCTAGTAGACCTAGAGCCATAGATTTCTGCTATGTTGAGAACGAGGCTAGCAGACCTAGAGCCATAGAGTTCTGCTATGTTGAGAACGAGGCTAGCAGACCTAGAGCCACAGAGTTCTTCTATGTTTGAGAACGAGGCTAGCAGACCTAGAGCCATAGAGTTCTGCTATGTTTGAGAACGAGGCTAGCAGACCTAGAGCCATAGAGTTCTGCTATGTTTGACAACGAGGCTAGCAGACCTAGAGCCATAGAGTTCTGCTATGTTTGAGAACGAGGCTAGCAGACCTAGAGCCATAGAGTTCTTCTAGGTTTGAGAACGAGGCTAGCAGACCTAGAGCCATAGAGTTCTTCTATGTTTGAGAACGAGGCTAGCAGACCTAGAGCCATAGAGTTCTGCTATGTTTGAGAACGAGGCTAGTAGACCTAGAGCCATAGAGTTCTTCTATGTTTGAGAACGAGGCTAGCAGACCTAGAGCCATAGAGTTCTTCTATGTTTGAGAACGAGGCTAGCAGACCTAGAGCCATATAGTTCTGCTATGTTTCAAATTTGATCCATGTTTTGCAATATTTTCTTTAAAAAAATGATTTGAGACTTGCGCGATGCCCCGACCAATTGGAGGCTCTAGGTGGCTGCCTAGTTTGCCTATGCCGCAGGAGCCAATCTGTTGTATAGTATAAATATGTCATATCGACCTTGTAGTATATAAAAATAAATGTTAAAATAAATAAATAATACTAAGTCTAGCTTATTCTAAATTGGCCTTAGGATTTAATTAATGTTTTTATCAAGCTTGAGAACTGTACATTCATACACGTGTTACATTCTTGCATTGCGCACGACCACATGGTTTCTGTCAAGGGCTTTTGGAGGACAGTATTATTGCATCTTAAGCCCAGAGTTTGATGCTGATAACTATCTTTTCATTCTTCTTAAGACTCACCTACACCCTAGAATTAATAATAACACTCTCATTCTACGCTGTCTCTGAGTCTCAGACACTCTCTACTTCAAACACACACACACAGTGAGAAAAACATGCTTTTTTTTCTTTTTGAACTTCTTTTTCTCTGTTTTTCTTCCAGATTGTGTCCCCTTAGAACATTTACAGACAAATCTGAGCTTGCAAAATTTTTTTATCCTTCGTGAGCCATTAGACATAACAAAGGGCTTTAATTGAATGTTTAATCAAGCAAAATTAAATGTAAAAAAAAATAATAAAAAAATAATTGAAATGAAGATTTAAAAAAAAAAAAACATAAAAAAATATTCATAATGGTTTCTGCCGAAATTTTTACGTGATTTATGAATTCCTGAAATTTTCTAGGAAAATTACAGGCACGCGCATCCAAATAGAAGACTTGAGGGTTTGAGAAAAATAAAAAAAAAATGTATGCACCAAACGTGACAAAATTTTTATATAACAAATGATGTAGATAAAATAAAAGGAGAACTAACAATAAAACAAAAGTAGATCAATGATGCTCAAACCTTTATTGATCCGGGGCCATAAAATAAAATAAGAAAAACATTTTAAAAAATAATTTAAACAGAAAAAAAACAACTTATATAAAGGGTAAATGTATCAATTAGTTTGAATCAGTCATGTGATTGCGAGTATAACTAACTTAGACATGATAAATATGTGCGATTAGAAATATTTTCACTAAGTGTTTTGGTTTAGGTTTTAAAAGGTAAAAGAAATAATTTTGCACAAATTTCAGCTTGATTCGATTCGAGTGTTGTAGAAATAACGTGTTTGACCTTTTTACCAGACAGACACAGAATGAGCTGATATAAGCTTTGTTAGAAAAACAAAGGCAACGGACAGAGAGGAATGGAGAAAGACGGTCAACGAATCTTGCATGGTGCCCCAACAGTCCAACAGACTAAAGGAAAGGTATAGGTAAGAAAAAAAACAGATCTTTTTTTTATCCGTATACACAAATTACATTCAATAAAAAAATATTTTGAACAAAATTATCTTTTCCTTCGTTATTGTTTTTATGGAGAAAATTTTTTTATAAAAACCAAATTTTAAATCAATCGTTACTTTAAAAAAATCTTAATGTCAAAATATAATTGATATTATTGGAAATACAAATATAGCTTTGAAGGTCATAATCAATCTGCTAACAGAAGTAAACAAGTCATGGCTCTAATCCATCCAGTCATTTTCAGGCTTACATGCCAGTCACGTGAACAATGTTGTCGTTAAAGCCGCGAGATTTGATTGGTTTATTCCCATCGCTGCTTTTTCCATTGTTTCCGCCTAGGTCTTTTTTTTTTTTTTTTTTTCAATTGTAGCAGAAAATTTTAAATATGATGCCCTTGGGGTCTCACGCAAATTTGTTTACGTGATGAGTGTCTAGAAAAACAATTGTTGAATAGTTGATCTCGAACTGGGTTTTAAGTAACAAAAATGGAAACAGGGGAAGTAACCAAAAATATATTTTTGGCTAATTATAGAATTAAAAGGTTAAACGGTTAAACCAAAGATATGGATCTAAGCTCTATATAACTATTCCACTATAGTGGCAGAAGTTTGGGTTGTGATTGGCGCTGGTGGACCTAAGTCTAAGTATGTCTAAATACTAGAGAAAGGTTTCTGTGTTGTACTGAAATTTTCATAAAACGTTTTCGGACGCCAATGAAAATGATACTCCTTGGCTTAATATAATGCTGCAGGAGTTAGGCAGGGTCCGAGAGCACTATGTAGCGGAAGAAGCTGTGGTCGAAATTGAGTGTGCTGCGTGAGGTGTGTTCATCTGTACAATTAATAATGCATTCACTTAGTATCACATGATCTGTACATATTCTGAATATTAAGTATTTGTATTTAGTATTTAATATTGTTATTTGTCCAACGATCGTTGACCACCTATTGACAGTTCGGTTATTATGCAACTTGGTTTGCTGTTGTTCTTTAATTAATACGTTAGCCTGTTGAGGTGGGGAACTCGGTTATTTATATTATCCCCTAGAATAATCAGCGGTTCTCATCCTTTTAAGCTCGGCGACCCCTTTTTCTACCCCCCCACTCTCTGCCGTGGACCCCCCCCCCCATAACATACACAGCAATAGAAGAATACACTTTATACAATCCATATTTTCGATGGCCTTAGGTGACCCCTGACAAATCGTCCATCGACCCCTCAAGGGGTCGCGAACCACAGGTTGAGAGCCCCTGCCCTAGATAAACCCGTAAAACCCACCTTGGCAAATAAGTCAAAATAATTTATTTCCATTTCATCTATGATTTCGTTCAATCTAACTCATCTTTTAATTTGCTCGATGACGTAGAGACTTTTACACAATGACTTTACAATAAACGTCTTGCTATGTTTTTGTTGTGTATACACTTTAGTCTGCCGAGGTCTACAAATCTATCATTATCGATCTGAAATCTATTCTCGTAGTCACAAACTTACTAACGAAGCCAATCACGAGGTGGCACCAGAGAGACGAGCCGGGGGGGGGGGGGGACAAGAAACAGGAAGGAAAAAAAAAACTTGAATGCCGTCTGCCCAAACCAAGGGGAACATCATCATTAGCCCGAGGCTTAATGGAGAGTGGAATCTCAACTTCTTAGCGTTGGGCCAAGTGGATGGAATCTCGGGCGAGTTGAGGACAGAGAGGGACAGATGTGTCAGACACAAAGATGGTATAACATAAGCACAGGGAAGATTGTTGGAAGTCGCCATTGAAAACCGAAAAAGGCGTATGAACTTGAAACTGAGAAAATGGTTGGAAATCGCCGTTGAATGACAGAATGCTTTGTGAAGTAAACTTGATACAAAATAATAATTTTTCGCTTTATTTTGAAAATAACGTTTTTATTAAAACGCAATTATTGAAATCGAGGCTTATATCCTCTTAACGTAGTACATTTTCTAATTAAAAACAAAAGAAATTAATAACAACTAATTGATTAACTAATTGGTTAATGTTTTTTTATTGATTCATGTGATGTCATCGAACATGAGCTTGTAAGCCAAATTTGATCACGATTGGATGAGTTAAAGTGGTCGAAAATTCGATTGCCAAAAATCTAACCATACAAGAAAGAAACAGAGTGAGTTATAAACGTTGGTAAAACAGTGGAAATAAATCAATGGTTCAAGCTCAACATTGAATGACTGAATACTTTATGAACTCAACTTCCTCTACCAGGACGAGGTCTATAAAGGCAAACATTGTTTGTTTCATGACGAAAGCTCCCCCTATAGGGCATCTGTTTCTGCAACCCACGGTTAACGAGAGTGTCATGTGGCCAGCACGACGACCAACCACCTTTACTTTTCAACCTCAACTTATGTTAGAGCTGCGTGGACTCAGAGGCGCCCTAAAGGTCCCAAAATTAACAATTCCAGTCTTCATTTTCGAACCCGAGACCCCCGGTTCGGAAACCAAGCGATTCACCACTCAACCACAGCGCCTCCTTCATGAAGGAAAGGAAACAAGTTTTGAATGTGTGCTAAGGATTTTTTTTTTTTTTTTTTTTTTTGCAGACAATTTGAGTGTACTTTAATATCAAAGAGAACAATGGGAAGGAAGTCAGCTTCAAAGAATTGACGAGTCCGTCATTGAAATAGATTCTAGTCAAGGCAAAGGACAGAGAGGAATGGAAAGAGACGGTCGATAGATCATGTGTGGTGCCCAAATGGGATACATGCTTGATGATGCTGATTTAATTATTTCAATGATAGATAAAACTCCTTGAAATCAAAAAAGTATTTTTTTTACTTGATCTATTATTATTTTATCTGTATTTAATTAAGTAGTCTCACGCTGTGGGTCTAAATATTATATACATAGGCTAGCCAACCATATGTTCATCTTGCTATGTCATACATTTGTCTTGTTGGACTGGCTTTCTCGCTACTTGATGAGATTTATTTTTGTTGGTTATTTCATTCCTTGAACCTCTTTGAAACTGTTTACATACATAATTGTAAAACCTTACTCAGACTTATAGTATTTCAGACCTTGTGATCTATGGGGCAGATGATAATAAGGTCATCTGTTTCTGTGGTCTTAACTAATTTTACGAAATATTATTATTATTTTTTTTAATTGAGATAGCACCGGTTTACATCTCACCATTTCACCACAAATATATAGTTGTACTTAATATGAAGTATTTAACTGTTTACTCTCGTGCATAATGTTCGGAACCATGGAACTAGCTTACTTATTGTTATCCTTGTGACTGCTGCCAAATATCAGTCAATAGGCATCGACCTGTTCTAACACTTGGTAATTTTCAAACAAAAAAAAATAAAAAATAAGCATGATCACAGATGTACATTGTTCGAAATAATATGAAGGTTTAGCAGCAAAGTTTTTTTCAAGTGCGGATAAAAAGCTTCTGGCACCCATGAAACTCCCACGAAAGAACTGACTGGAACTTCTCTTTCAGGTCTTAATTTGCTTGGAGGTATGTCACCAGGAGGTATGTCAGCTTCTGCATTAAATGCAGAGCTGAGGGTATTGAAAACTGGTTCCAAGTTGTTGACGTCTTAAAATTTGCTTTCAAATTCTACAATCAAGGAATACAAATAAGACTTGTTCTTTTCAACCATTTCATTAAAATAGTTTCACCTTTCAGCTAAGGAAAATGATAAAGCTCAATTTCATTAGCTGGCATTTGTTTAAAAAAAATTAAGATGCACATAATTTCATGTGTAAACAACAAATTACAATGCTTTCGATGATAAACATGAAATCTGTCTTCAACTCTTTATTAGAAATATTAGTAACAAGGTCAGATTCAATGTCCTTCAAGGAACCTAACAATTTCCATGAGATTCCGTGTTCTTCTAATGCTAGGCCAGCGAATACTACTGTGTTACCGAACATCGGAATGTTTTGATTCCAAATCTTTAAGTGCTTTTCGGAACTGCCAGTCAGGGTCGGCCTTAGAAAATTGGAGGCGCTAAGCGAAGTGAATTTGGTGGCCCCCCCCCCAAAAAAAAAAAAACTAACAGCGAAAGCACTTATAATAATGCAGTATATTAAAAATCTAGTGTACTTCAACTATAACAGCGAGGACGGTTTTCGCTATTTTTCCTCTAAATTTTTTAAAATATATCCTGTGCGGGGCTCTCAACAATTGTTGGCTTAACACTGATGTATAGTTTATCTATGCTTAATGCCGCCCTGCTGTGCCTACTTTACGATACATGACTGATGTTTTCATTTGTACCATACGAATGGTATTCAATGCAGATTTATTTTAACTTTCCCGTAATGAGTTTATGGTTGGGATAATACTCTTTATTTTATTACTAAGCCAGTTTTTTTTTCGTAGTCAAATCAAGGTTCTATCAGTTGTTACACTTGCCATCGGGTAGGCCTACAAGCCAACCGAATACTTTCAACACAGTTCTTCTTAGCACTGAGTAGCCTAAATACTGGCCTGGGCTTGTGCCTTTAACTGATTTTTCGAAATATTGCCATTTAAGATAATCTCGTTTACTTTGAACTTTTTAGAATGAGGTTTATAGAGACAATGTTTCTTTTTATTAGCTCTTTCATTATAAGTGATACGAATCAAACCAATCAATAATTTCGATAGATATTTACAATTATTTATTTTTAATACATTTGCATTTGAATGTGTATGTGATTTCTTTAGGTGTCCGCGGGCCGCATAAAACACTTCGGCGGGCAGCATTTGGCCCGCGGGACGTAATTTGCCCACCCCTGCCCTAACCCATACCTACACCTCTGTCACAGTCTCGGTTGGCATTGCCTGTTAAATGTTCACCTCGGGTTAAGAGGGTGAAAAGACACGTGAAACTCCTGATATAGAAACGGGAAGAAAAGATGATTAAATTGACTTTAGTCAGTCAAGAATTTGGTCAAGAACAGTCAATAGTATCTTTTGGTCCGGCCTGGACAGTAGTGACTTAGAGATTCAAGTAGTAATTTTGAGTTAAGAAGTATCTTTTGGGCAGTCGAAGCCAGTGGTCACGTGAGACATGTATTTCTAGTAGTTATTATTCTGTACTATTATTACTAAAGTATTTGTTACCCGCTGTGATGCGGACGTTACTTGAAGTCTATTTTGGAGAATTTGACATGTTGGATATATTTGATACCCGCTGTTATGTGGATGTGACTTTGTTTCTTATTAGATCATGTAACTGCCAAGAAGAGCGGTATTATTAGTGTCATCAAATAAACTTTATATTTTGTCTGCCAAAGTGGAATTAAGTCAGTCTGTATGGCCAACTAAGCAAAGAAAAGCTCTCGGAATGTGGTCAAAGAAAGCGCTTCAGGGACACCCTCAAAGCTTCTCAGAAGGCGTTCAGCATAGACCCAGCCACCTGGGAGACAGAGGCAAATGACAGAGCATCATGGCGTCGCGCTGTGATAACTGGCGCACAGGTTGCTGAGGAAAAGAAAACCACGCTGGCAGAAGAAAAACGCCAGAGAAGAAAAGCAAGGCCCACGACACTAGCTCCAGCTGAAATAACCTGCCCAGTGTGCAGCTTAACATTCTGGGCTCACATAGGTCTCACCAGCCACATGAGGAGGCATAAAAACCCAGTGCAAAGCCCTCAGCCCCCTGGATGACAAAGTGGTCATCATCGAACCACAATGGACGAACTATATTTATATATGTAAGTCACTCTGTAATATATATGTTTGTGTGACTCCAGGAAGAACGAACCCAGCATTCTACGACATTCGCTACACACTAATAGTAACCAGTCTCATGTGTAATAGTATACTACTAGGTCAATACACACTTAACGTTGACACCTCCCATGATCTGATGATCCTCCTTAGGTCATCACCTTTCAACAATGGTCACTACAAATGTAACAACGGCTTACCAGAGTTTTTTCGTTTGAGCGAGGAGCGAACAGGGGGGAAGGGTGGCCACTACTGTGGAGTGGTGTAGGTTTTGGGAAGAGATATAGGGCGCCATTCAGTCGTAAGACACACTAAGCCACTAGGTCACGAGACATCGATTACTCCCCCCCCCCACCTCAGGTAATGTTATTGACGTCACAGCGTCCGGGGAAATGGCCCACAAAACAATGGACTGCGTTTCTTTTTTATTGAGAGTTTTTTTTTTTTATTCATTTAGTTTTTTTTTTGTTCTGTCACTCAGAGATAAGTGTAGTGTCTCAATGTCTCACACGGAAGTGTCTTCTTCATAGCAGAAACTTTTTGTTGACTTTCTTTTTTTTTTCTTTCTGTTTCTCTTTTTTTTTCCCCATCCACATTGCATGTTTCTTTCTCTATCTATATCCCTTGAGTTTCTGTCCTGTTGTCAGAATTTCTCGCTTTCTTTAAATACATTTCTATGATTCTTTTTTTGTTCTTTCTTCTCTCTCTATCTCTCTCTGTCTCGTTGTCTCTCTTTATTCGATTCTTTCTTTCATTTTCTTTTCTCTCTCTTTTTCCTCGCTCTCACTCGTTCTCAGCTTTTCTCTTTTCTGCTTTCTTCGGTTATATTTCTCTTTTCTCTTTTTTTTAATATTCCTTTCCTTTGGCTATTTCTTTTCCTTCTTATTCTTTAACTTTTCTTTCTCTTTCTTTCTCTTCCCTAACATCATTATGTTATCTTTCGCTATCTCTTTTCTTTCTTTTTTTTCTTTGTCATGTTTATATTTTGATTGTTCGTCTCTTTGAAGAATGTATTCAGAATTTATTTATTTTCAGGCGATGAAGATTTCCACCACAACAAACTGTCCTAGACAAAGTAAAGTTAGGTCTAGAATCTCGCGCCTATGAAAAGCTTGCACATTCACGTCTAGTCGTAACCCACACCTATCTCAGTGGGGAGGGGGGAGGATCATCACGTTGTATTAGGAACTATTTATAGCAGAACTTAGCAGAAGTGAGATTTGTGGATGGGGAGGAAGCCGTAAAGATCTGCTCTCATTGGCAGAGTTTAGTTCACTTACGTAGTCTTTTATAAAAGTTTTTGATTGCAGTAGGCAGTCATATTAAACTGGTATCAATATCTTTCTGCCTCTGTATCTATCTATCTATCTATCTATCTATCTATCTATCTATCTATCTATCTATCTATCTATCTATCTATCTATCTATCTATCTATCTATCTAGACATCAAGGGAGCATGGAAACCCCATAACAACAGATGGAGAAAAAAAAGTTAATGTATTCAAACTTAACTTTTATATGGGACACCGTGTCGTATCAGTGCAGGAAATATGGTGTAGTCTCTATACAATAACACTACGGACATTTAGTTTTAGCAGTGTTTAATGAATATAGAGAAGCAATTAGTTTGTACAGCTTCTAAATCTAATAGTGGGACTAAAGTCTTATAAAGAAAGAGACAGCAAGAGGTAATGAGAATAAGAGTGATGGGGGCAGGACACATGGCGACGGGAGAAAAAGTAAAGAATATGAGAGGGGCAGAAAGAGAGAGAGAGAGGGGTGGAGAAGGTGAGAAAGAGGCTCGAAGAAGAATGAGAGAGAGAGACAGAGAGAGATAGAGACAGAGAGAGAGACGGAGAGAGAGACAGAGAGAGAGACAGAGAGAGACAGAGAGAGAGAGACAGACAGAGAGACAGAGAGAGAGAGAGGAAAAGATAATTGTAAGCAGGCTGGACTGCACTAAAGATCCTAATGCGAAAAACTAAATTTCATATTACAACTACTGAAACTGAAACGAAAATCAGTTTTAACTAAAGTCAAAACATCTGGCAGTATGTACATTTACTTCGGTACGGTGATAAACCCTAATCCATCTCAATCTATAAATAGTCCAATCGTCTCTGGTTGCCCTCAAGGGGACTCACGCGAGACTTTCTCTATTTCAATACACAGCACCAAAGTCAAGGGACCAGGAGTAAAGTAAGACAACACGAAAATAAAAGCATTACATCCTAGGACTTACTAGGTAGTACCCTTTCAAGGGGAGGGGTGTGTGGAGAAGTTCTCTGGAGAAAAGGTGGAAAAGGGGCGGGGGGTTCGAATGTTAACTTTGCCAATAAAAGTGTTTTTTTTTTAAAGCAACAAACACACACACACACACACACACACACACACACACAAAGCATTGATGAAGTTAAATACAGGAATAGGGGGAGATGGTGGGTTTCGGACGTGTTCAATTAAGTTCGTCAACAGTCCGAGAAGTCATCTATCATGAATGAAGGACTGTTTCAACAAGCAAGCTATTACCACAATTTTAGACTTGCATTCATTATGCCTTTCTTTCTCTCTCTCTCTCTATATATATATCTCTGGCGGCATCTTACTCTCTCTCTCTTTCTCTCAGTGTGTTTATAGTTGTGTGTGTGTGTGTGTTAATCTCTAGTCTACATTTTCTAATACAAATCAAGTGTTGTTTTTTAAGTGAGAGAACTTTAAACAAAACACTACAAATGTGTCTTGCTATAGATGGTTCAAGTTATTTCTTCACTACTTAGACCATCGAACGACAGTCTATAGTGCATACCACACAGCAGTCATATATATATATATATATATATGTATCATTGCTATGAGTTTACATACTTCCACCCTTGACCTTGGCCCAATTTCAAATAGCTCTAAATATTTAAAAAAAAATGGGTTTCAAAAATGCAATTCAATTTCTAAGTCTTTGAATTATTTTTTCTTTTACTTTTATTAAACTTTTTCTATTTAAAAAAAAATGTGTAGGACTATAGATCTGAAATGAAAGTTTAAACTTATTATAATCTGGAAGAGTAACATCAGTTTCCCAGTAAAATTAGAACTTTATTCTTGCAAGTGATCTCTCTACTCCTATAAGTATATGGTGTTGAAATTTGGACACTGAACGCTGAGACTAAAAGAAGAATCCAAGCATTTGAGAGTAAATGCTACAGAAAATTGCAAAGTATCAGATACCAGGAAAAGAAGACAAATGAGTTTGTATTTTTACCAGTCAACACTCTGGCTGGCAAAGGGTGCTTATTCCACAGCACTGGGAAGAGACGAAAGCTAAGCTGGTTTGGTCCTATTGTAAGGCATGACTCACTGACAAAAAAGTGATCGTTCAAGGAACAGTGGAGGGAGCTAGAAGAAAGGGCCGCCCAAAGAAAAGTTGGCTGGAGAACATCAAAGCATGAACTGACCTCTCTCTTGATATCCTGCTAGGAACAGCTGCTGACAGAAAAAGTAGAGGGATATGGCTACGCGGACAGTCACAGCACCCATACGACGAAAGTCAAGGGACAGATGAGATGTGATGCATTTTTTACAACGCTTATACCAACTCGCTTTGACTGTCTGTCTGTCTGTTTGGTAAAAAGTTGTACAAGTTATTTCTGACACAGCCATTCTCAGGTCAAGCTGAAATGTTGCACAATTATTTCCTTTACCTGACAACACAAGAATCAATTTTAAAAATTTAACCAATTGGTTAATTAACTATAGGTATTACATTATTTTGTTTGCTGTTGGCTTGAGAAGCATGAGAAGGCTTGAGTCATGAGTTGAAATTCAGGTCGTTCACCCTTTTATTTTTAGCGGCCCCCGAAAGGGGAAAAGACGCTATTAGTTTTGTGTGACCTGTCTGTCCTTCCGTCCGTCCGTACCGTTTAGATCTCAGAAAATAGAAGAGAAAATGAAAATCGGACATCATGATATTTTAGATCATTCAAAGTTCAGATGCAGGGCTATTTTTTTCTTTTCCGAAAGTGAACCATCTAATTTAAAAATTATCTATGCAAGAAGATTTTTCATAAAAATACACCACTTTAACAATTATTCACTATTAATAGTAACAAACACGGGAGGCTCTTTAGAAGGGGGAGTGGAAATTTGCCATATTTATAACACATTTGAGCAAACGGTTTTTAGATTTATTTTTTGTCAAAATAAATTTCTTTTACATTTGTATTGCTAAGTTTAGTAAATTCTGTCATCCTAACTACTACAATTACACACACAAAAAATGTTTACTTTTTTTTTAAAGAGAAAAATCTATTTAGTATGCATATAAGTTGGGCAGAATTTAAAACAACAATTACAAAGTAGTTTTTCATATTATCGTGTGAACTGCAATGCTACATTATAATAATAATACACTCAACCAAAGGGAAACAATTTTTTTACGGAAATGTTTTTTTCTTGAGGATTTGAATAATAGATTTACAAAACAATTAGATCAGTTAGATATTCATTATCAGACATCAGTTAGGCCAGGTTCACATCTAACTTCACATTCAATTTCACCTATCCTTCGGTCTGCTGGACAGCTGGGGCACCTCATAAGACCTGTAAACCCTTTTTCTCCATTTTTCTCTGTCATTTGTCTTTGATAGAATTTCATTCTGATGTTCCTTCTGAAAATAGTAAAACCTGTCTTATTACCTGCCTAGGTGGACCACTTCGGGAACCGATTATGAGTTTGTGTTTCCACACAAACTGTCTTTGTAACCTTGTTTATTTTTATGAATACTCATTGTTAGTCTCATGATAGATCTATTAAAAATTAAATTACATGACTTATCCAAACTAATTTATACAGCTATGCTTAATGTAAGCTTTGCTTTTAAAAAGTATTTTTTTAAATTTTCTTGTTAACTTTTAAGATAAAGTATTGTAAGACTACAAGCCCGAACAACGTGGCTACTGTCACACAGCCTCTTCTTTCAAAACATATATTGACCAAAGAAACATTACTCTACTTTTGTGACAGGATTACTGTGGTGTGCAGAATGGATAAAATAATGATTATGGATTTTACATTCTCCCTCTCTCTCTCTCTTGCTATCACACTCCGTCTTTTTCTGTCTCCTCACTTTCCTCACACACACACACACACACACAAAAGGACCCACACGCGTCAATGTGCAGCGTTAAATCCCAATTAGCAGTGATCAGCCATGCGTGTCCGTACTACGCCAGATTAAGCAGCAGAAATCTACGAGACCGGAGACATCTTAATGCCACAGTGGTTCTCACCCTGTCGCATGCCGGTTACAGCGTGTACGTGTCAATTGACCGATGCAATGCCTGTACTATAACTGAAAGTCTAATTTTAGAAGGATGGGTCGCGTATGCTGTGTGTAAAAAGGGGGGAGGGATGATGACAAGATGTCAAGAACATTAGAAGTTGAAGAGAGTTAAAAGAGAATTGAAAAGATCTTAACATCTTGTACCTATATTTGTATACACATTCTTTTCATTGTGATATTGAAAACCTGTAGATATTTGACAACAAAAATTATGTTTATTTAGTTCATTAAAGAGTTTCAGGCTTTTATTAAAATGTGTGTGTCAAGTAAAACTTACGCATACTACGCGGGGTTACATTAGTTGTCACGAGGTACATCTCATCGCAAACATGCTGTGCTTGAACATTCCATGTATTCTGTCTAACTCTGGTGGCGACGCGGGTCGGGGTTATCGTAGGTGTGCAATCAGGTGACACAGACAACACAGACCAGCGCTATGCGAGCGGTCATCTTTGACGATTAGCGACACGGCGTCACTTCATGAAAGTTTTGTGTTGTGGACACTACTCAGGTCATTCATGTCCTATATGGTCATGTAATCATTCCAAACGACAGGCGATGTTCTATTAGTTTCAAGAAGGCCTTCGAGGACCGTATATAAAAAGCAAAGTTTGTCAGAGTCATTTCATTTCACGCTTCACGATCGAGGAAGTCAGCTTTGGTCCGGTACAAACGTGTCATAAATTGTCAGCACAGTCCACGGCAACACGTCTTTGTCTGGTCAACACTTGTTCAGTTTTAAGTCCAGTGTGAAGTCAGTCCGGAACACTTGAATCCTGTACCAGTCCTGAGGGAGGCGAAGATGTAATACAGCAGGTAGAGAGTTTATACGGCAATATGGGCAACCTGCGGGGAAGCATTTGTACAGTCTGAGTTACGTGTTACCGATTTACAGTATTGGCAGTGAATTTATTACATAATAAAGAGCTACGTTATCTAGAGACTGAGGTTGTCAAGTACTTTGAGTCTGTTGTATCGTGTTGTTCCGTGTGGGCAGAGAGCTTGGATAAAGTTGTTACAATATTAACAGTCTATACGAGTTTATTATTTATTTGATATTGAGTGTTAACTTACTGTGAGAACCAAGTACCTCAACTAATGTAAGATTTAATCCTTCGGCAAAGATGACTAAACCGAAATTGCTAATCTGACAGTTAAAACTTAAGACACTTGAGCAGTAAGATACACGCGTTTGTGACGGGGGCTATGCAATTTAGCTGGCTCATGTTCAACCATTCTATATAAAAAAAAGGACGGGGTTCAATTTTGTGAACTTAAGTTAATACTGTGAGAGCCGCTGAGTTTATATGGCTGTCGTCTGTAATTATTATGTATCGACTATCGATCGAATGTTGTCCCCCGCTAATGAGCTACACACCAGTCCGCTCGAAAGTTGTTGAGACAGATAAACAACTACTGTCCTGGTAAGGTCAACACGACACCAGTGCTGAACAGTATGCTGTCCAACGTGGATGGTGACTACGGCAACAGCTTGCAGGCCATCATTTTTATTAACAGTGGTGTCGGGAGTGGGCTACAAATCAGGGCTGACAGTTGTGTTTAAATGTGATCGTGTATTGTGGATTATCATTATCAAATTTTTAAACATGGTACAAGCTTCATTTTGCTTGTTGAAGTCAGATTTGCATTCTCTAAACAATGAAATACAGAAACATTGAATAAGAAGAGAAAGCGCCATGATGGGGTGTTTTGCCAAAGCAAAGAAACCCAAAGAAAAATAAAACAAATAAAAATTATTTAAAAGAGGAAGACTGGGAGAGTTTTAAAAGTGAATAAATGAAAGTAGGCAAAGGTCAAGGACACCACTCGTGCCAACTAGATAATAATTAAATTGAGCTAAGCCCCCCCAAAAAAAATATCAACTTGTAAAATACATAGTTTATCAACAATTCTCATATTCTGTACACGGTACACACCGTGAATGCAAGCTATTTAGAGTTATCCGCCGTTGATAGGAATCTCCTCTAGAACTTGGAGATAGTTTCAATAATACAAAGAAGAAAGACATAAACATATTTTTTACTGTACAAATGGTATCAGAATTGTATCAATCAGTTCGGATCAGCCATGTAATTAAAATTGTAATAGATATATACCAATAAAAATACCTTTGTGCGATTAGAGCTATTAATTGTTTTTGTTTAGCGCTATTTCATGCTTTTAGCTTTCTTAATATGTTATGATCCTGTCACCTTATCTGGACCAGTTGGGAAAATTTGGGGGGGGGGGGGGAGGGAGTAAGAGAGGGAGGTCTGGGTGAATTTTACCTTAACCGATTTTTAAAAGCATTAAATAAAAAAAGGAACGACCTGAATTCGAACTCATGGTTCACATCTCCTCAAGCCGACATACAAACCACTCTGCTTGGGAGGTGCTATAAAAGATTGTATAGTTATGTATTGTTTATTTAAAACTTACTTTAAATCGGCACTTTATATAAGGGATTAATTCAGCTTATACCGCCACTTCAGTCAAGTACAATTTCTTTTCCTTTGTTCGAGATAGCAAACAAAAAAGTTATTTATCAATAATTAATTGGTTAATTTTTTTAATCAATTCTTGTGTTGTCAGGTAAAAGACATAATTGTGCAAAATTTCCGCTTGTTCGAGATCGAGTCTCTGAGAATAACGTGTACAAACTTTTTACCAGACAGACAGAGTGAGTTGATATAAGATTTGTGTGTTATTATAAGCCGACAATCACATTGATAAACTAAGAACAGGGTTTAGATCATTGTCAAAGTACATTGATCTGATTCTTGTGACCAAGTAACATTCATTTCCGATGTCGAAGTTTATAGATATATATCTGAGAGTCCTGATAACGACCCTTTGAATAGTATACATTTCATCTAATCTTCCTCCATTTTCATTCGTACGTCCGTAGAAAATAAGAGAAGATAAGACTGGTTCAGGATAAGAACGACAACTCTAGTCATTGAATACATGAAAAACTAAATGATTGAGCCACTGACCCAATACAATAGTCTAATTTACTCTCGTGCTACTGCTAAGCTGAACAACGTGGACGGATTAGACTGACCATAATGACCGTATTACTTACCGTAATAGACGCCGTTAAATCCGGGCAACGCGAGAAGACAATAACTGTCGCATTATCTCCCTTTTATTTTTCCCTTCCCGCCAAACATTGACGTGATCAGATAACTCTGATTGGTAAGGACATGTCTCTGAATTTTAACAGAGTTATAAATCTTTGTTTGTAAAAAACAAAGCCTCTACTATATTATGTATAGCTCATACTTTATATTAAACCAGCTCTGGCTATACATTACAATACTAGATTCACTATACCAAACAGACTCTGTCTATACATTACGTTACTAGATTCACTATACCAAACAAGCTCTGGCTATACATTACGCTACTAGATTCACTATACCAAAACAATCTCTTGCTATACATTACGCTACTAGATTCACTATACCAAACAAGCTCTGGCTACACATTACGCTACTAGATTCACTTTACCAAACAATCTCTTGCTATACATTACGCTACTAGATTCACTATACCAAACAAGCTCTTGCTATACATTACGTTACTAGATTCACTATACCAAACAATCTCTTGCTATACATTACGTTACTAGATTCACTTTACCAAACAATCTCTTGCTATACTTTACGCTACTAGATTCACTATACCAAACAAGCTCTTGCTATACATTACGCTACAAGATTCACTTTACCAAACAATCTCTTGCTATACATTACGTTACTAGATTCACTTTACCAAACAATCTCTTGCTATACATTACGTTACTAGATTCACTATACCAAACAATCTCTTGCTATACATTACGCTACTAGATTCACTATACCAAACAATCTCTTGCTATACATTACACTACTAGATTCACTTTACCAAAGAAGCTATTGCTATACATCACGCTACTAGATTCACTATACCAAACAATCTCTTGCTATACATTACGCTACTAGATTCACTATACCAAACAAGCTCTGGCTATACATTACGTTACTAGATTCACTATACCAAACAATCTCTTGCTATACATTACGCTACTAGATTCACTATACCAAACAATCTCTTGCTATACATTACGCTACTAGATTCACTATACCAAACAATCTCTGTCTATGCATTACGCTACTAGATTCACTATACCAAACAATCTCTTGCTACACATTACGCTACTAGATTCACTATACCAAACAATCTCTTGCTATACATTACGCTACTAGATTCACTTTACCAAAGAAGCTATTGCTATACATTACGCCAGGGGTGGGCAACCTTTTTGTATCGAGGGCCGCATTTTTAAAAAATTGCGAATGGCGGGCCGCATATGTATATATAACTTAGAGAGATACTCTAGTTAACTGTGTAGAATGTCTTTTTATTCATGTTTACTCTATTATATTCAGGTTTCTTTTTTTTCACACTCCACGTTAAGGAATTACAACAAGAGTTAGCAATTTTGAAACCAATTTTACGATTATTTTTTTTTTTAAATTGCTTTTGTCTTTTTATATTACAATATCCTCTCAAGTATACAGTTGTACTTAATGTGCAGTATTCTACTTTTTACACTCGTGCATATGTTTCTGGAATCGTGGAACTAGCTTACTAGTTGTTACCCTCGTGACTGCTGTCAAATTAAAGTCAGTCAAAATCGACCAGTAATTATACTGCGTTAGTTTCCACAAAAAAAAAATGCTCGTTCACTGAATCAAACAATATATGTTCTGGTAGTTAAATGCTGGGAAGAGCGAAACTTGCCCTTCTGGAGCATCACCAGCGAATGCTGACCATGTCCTTCACTGGTGCATACTAAATCAAGAGACCCGAAGAAGATTCTGGCCCCAAAGCCCTCCTATAGAACCAAAACTTTTTGGAGAACTGCCTGATCTTGAAACCACTGCTTAGTTCATCTCAGATATAAGATTACTGATGTGAACCCTCCAACATGTAAAATGAGAGCGAAGAAGAAGAAGAACTGGTGTATATGTACACAAATTGTGTGAACAGCAGCACATTTTTTAAAGTGTTGACATACAGCTTCTGGCACACATAAGACTCCTGTGGTAGCACTGAGTGGAGCTTTTTTTTGCTTGGAGTTATGTCCTCTGTAGCTGAATCAGTTTCTGCGCTAAATGGTGAGCTGATGGTATTGAAAACTGGTTCTTAACGTCTAAAATTAGCTTTTATAAATTGCACAATTAAGGGATCTAAATAAATGTAATCATTTGTTTTACATGTTTCGGATGTTCCTTCAGAGTTGAAGATTGTTTACTTCCTAGTCCAAACCTCCCGCAGGGTTTGAACCCTCGACCGTCGATAAATCCGAACGACAGTCCAGCGTGCAAACCGCACGACCAGGCAGCCATCCTTCACTGGAAATAGTTTTACCCTTCAGCAAAGGAAAATGACAAGACCTGTTTTCTTTTGCTTGCTTGTAGAGATGGGAAAGCCTTTTATAAAAGATTTAACATGCATTTACATTTCATACGCAATAAAAAATATTGCCGTAGCAATTGCGAAACAAATGAAATCTTTTTCCACTCTTCATTAGAAATATTGGTAACACATTCACAGTCAATGTCCTTCAAGTAACATAACAATTTCTTCCTTGAGATTTTATATTCTTCTCATTTGCCTTGCCCATGCTAAGTTAGCGGATACAGTGGATTACTTTGTTTCTAAATCGGAACTACCTGTGGTTGACACCTCCTAGCTCTAAAAATTTTGATTACTATTTATTATACCTCAATTATAAATTGAAACATTATGCAGATTTGTCCAAACTTTCCTGTTTAGAGTTTATGGTTGGGATATTTTTAATAAAAAAATAAATATTTTACTCAGTCAAAGATCGAGCTCCACCAGTTGTTACACTTGCCATCTTGTTCCAAGCATACCCAACATTCAACACAGTTCTTCATAGCATTGAACAAATACTGATCAAAGATTGTATCTTCAATTGAGTGTATTGATGTATAGCCAATAAGAAAATCTTCGTTTACTTGAAACTTTTTATAATAGACAGTTTCAATAATTTATATAGATATTATTTAAAATATATTTGGATTTTTTATATGTATATACTGTGGGCACACCTGATTTCTGTAGATGTCGGCGGGCCGCATAAAACACTCCGGCGGGCCGCATGTGGCCCGGGGGCCGTAATTTGCCCACCCCTGCATTACGCTACTAGATTCACTTTACCAAACAA
Organism: Biomphalaria glabrata; assembly: GCF_947242115.1. Taxonomy (NCBI): domain Eukaryota; kingdom Metazoa; phylum Mollusca; class Gastropoda; family Planorbidae; genus Biomphalaria; species Biomphalaria glabrata. The sequence goes on along the minus strand of NC_074719.1, from coordinate 36,338,846 downwards.
GCTCTGGCTATACATTACGCTACTAGATTCTTTATATAAAAACAAAAAACTCAAAAAAATGAGTTTGCATTTTGATTTTTCAGATCCTGTTTACATTCTTCAATCAATACAATACAATAATCAAGTAACATAGAAAAATAAAGGGAAAGGGATACGAGGAAATATTGAGGTAGTAAATGTTAACCTAAAGAAAAAACGTAAGCAAATAAAAAGCGCGAGATTGAGAGTAGGAAGCTCGAATCCAGAGATACTTGACATGACTTGAGCTGAGTTGTGTTGGCTGGGCACCTAAGGGCAGCACGGATACTTTAGACCATATACCCCCCCTCCCCATGTCCACATAAGAGATAGGACAAGAGTGCATAAGGCAATGCTATAGGAACATGGAAGACTATTACAAAAGAAATAATAGTAGTAATAATAATAATAATGATAATGATAAAGCGACTATGATGAATTTTGTTTCTCTTTAACGAAACTCGACCCTGGCAGCGCCAGAGTACTTGTTTGCATTATAAAAAAAAAATAATAATATCTCCGTATGACTGATAGAATTACAAGATGTTTGAACAGAAGCTTGAAGGCTCACCATCTAAATAGGTTCATTTGTATTTATTGATTCGTCTTGACATCTCGTGTAATAGCCATTTATAGTCATCGCCTTGGATATTAAATGTATGAAGATCTGATGGGGCCTTACATTCAGCAGTAAGTTGACCGAACTAAAGAGCGGGTGGGAAGAGGAATAAACATAAATAAAAAAGATCTTGTCGAGACCGTTCGTTATAGAGGGCCTGAACACTGACCTGCCTTGCAACGTCACAACCTGTGGGCGGTTTAGACCAATAGCTCGTACAGACCTGTGACGTGGCGACGAGTTATTAGTCTCCATTGGCCACAGGTTGTGACGTTGCAGGTCAGTGTTCAGGCCTTTTATAACGGTTGGTCTCAATCTAGTCGCTTAAAAGAGATGACGTCAACTTTGTTCTGCAGATATCTTTGAAGAGGATAGATTTGATTGGCCCGTTGGCTTCGTACTGAATACGCGTGGGGTTGGGAGTGTTGTTAGATAACCGTCTTGGTGAGCCCCCCTGCGGGTGTGAAATTGGTTTGTTTTGAAGCTGCTGTCTTAACTTCCCGTCCGCATATTGCCCCCTCCCCCCCCCCCCCCCCCGCCATAATATTCTTGTTAAACCTTAAAGAGTGTTTCATATGATCGCTGTGGATACGATATCTTTGATACGATATCTGCAATATAACATCCGGGCTTGCTCGAGCGCGGAGTGTGACCGCCAATCAGATTGCGTGTCTCCCACAGATGTTGCTTTGAGAGGTAAGAGCGATTAGCGAGTCCTGTTCTAGTGCATGTGTTCTTTCCAGTGTCCACTTTTTTTTTTTAATTTTGTTTGTTGTTTGCTGTTTGGTTTTTCTATAAAGATTGTTTAAGAGAAAAGGAAAAGTATAGTAACACAATGCGTTAAAAACGCGAACAGCTCATATCATTTTCAAAACAAACAAAAAATACTTTAAAAAAGAAAAGGCTTTCATAAGGTAAAGAAATGCACATTTACTCCATATCTCTAAATACCGCAAGATCTGTTTCCTTTTTTAAGATATATTAAACGAAAAATAATTAATTATCATTTATTAATTAACTAACGGGTTAATTTTTTTTAATGATTCGTGAGTTGTCATGGACAACGAGTAAATAGTTTCAACTTGATCCGAGGATGGAAAGAGGGAGAAAAAAGGTATAAATAACAGACAGACGAAATAAGTAAATATAAGCTTTGTAACAAATGAATTTCTACTTTATGTACAACTAACACAGTGAACTAAATTCGACTTGTCCTTGAAAAAAAAAGAAGAAGTAAATGAAGCAGTATTGGGAATCGAACACACGAGTTCGAGTTATTAGCGTGAAGTTTATCGAAATCCTAGTTTCGAAACACCTTACAAGCTTACATTTCTATCCTCGAACACCTTACAAGCTTACATTTCTATCCACGAACACCTTACAAGCTTACATTTCTGTCCACGAACACCTTACAAGCTTACATTTCTATCCACAAACACCTTGCAAGCTTACGTTTCTGTCCACGAACACCTTACAAGCTTACATTTCTGTCCACGAACACCTTTCAAGCTTATATTTTTATCCACGAACACCTTACAAGCTTACATTTCTATCCTCGAACACCTTACAAGCTTACGTTTCTGTCCACGAACACCTTACAAGCTTACATTTCTATCCACGAACACCTTACAAGCTTACATTTCTGTCCACGAACACCTTACAAGCTTACGTTTCTGTCCACGAACACCTTACAAGCTTACGTTTCTGTCCACGAACACCTTACAAGCTTACGTTTCTGTCCACGAACACCTTACAAGCTTACGTTTCTGTCCACGAACACCTTTCAAGCTTACGTTTCTGTCCACGAACACCTTTCAAGCTTACGTTTCTGTCCACGAACACCTTTCAAGCTTATATTTTTATCCACGAACACCTTACAAGCTTACGTTTCTGTCCACGAACACCTTACAAGCTTACGTTTCTGTCCACGAACACCTTACAAGCTTACGTTTCTGTCCACGAACACCTTACAAGCTTACGTTTCTGTCCACGAACACCTTACAAGCTTACGTTTCTGTCCACGAACACCTTACAAGCTTACGTTTCTGTCCACGAACACCTTACAAGCTTACGTTTCTGTCCACGAACACCTTACAAGCTTACGTTTCTGTCCACGAACACCTTACAAGCTTACGTTTCTGTCCACGAACACCTTACAAGCTTACGTTTCCACCCATGAAAATAAATAAAGCTAATGGTTGGAATTGTAAAAAGATTTTTGTGAGGACGGAATGTAAGGACATTCCATTTCTAATTCTCCTTCGTTTAGTACTTATAAATCACTAGAGCACTGGTAGAAGTTAGAAGGCACGATGAGGAATTAGGCGCGTAAATTTGTTTGTTGCACTTAAAGGTTAAGATTTTAACTTGGCGACAATGACGTTAAAAATTAGGACTAGAGTTTGATGTGTAACGAAAGTTAAGACAGAATACTTTTCGACGTCTTTAGTGAGAGGCAGGGTTTAGTTCTCTAAAGGTTTACGGACTTAGATATTTAAAGACGTCTTTAGTGAGAGGCAGGGTTTAGTTCTCTAATGGTTTTTACGGAGGTAGATATTTAAAGACGTCTTTAGTGAGAGGCAGGGTTTAGTTCTCTAAAGGTTTACGGACGTAGATATTTAAAGACGTCTTTAGTGAGAGGCAGGGTTTAGTTCTCTAAAGGTTTACGGACGTAGATATTTAAAGACGTCTTTAGTGAGAGGCAGGGTTTAGTTCTCTAAAGGTTTCCGGACGTAGATATTTAAAGACCATTCTCTTTTTATTTACGTATTAAAGGTAGTATACGATACTGTCCACCAGCGTCGAGCATCTTTACATTGTTGGTCGTTCGCCTGGGTTAGCTTAGTTGGTTATTTGAGTGTTACCTTGGTATGGACTTAGCTACACAAGACACAGCGCGGAGGCGCCTGACTCTAATAAATGCTTATTACCCTTTCCGGCATCATTAGTCACTTGCGATGATCACATTAGCAGCTTTGTGATTTGTAATGCTGATCAGACATCGTGTGGACAGGTGCAACTAAAATTAAAGCAATGTCTTATTAGAAATACAAAATGTTTCTAGCGCAGAGCGGTTTCTATTGACTACCCAGAGAAACATGTTCGATTAGGTTTACAACTGAATATTAATTGTATGTCAGAAACTGCTGTCATTTGGTGACATGGCGATAAGAGTGTAGATGTACAATAACATTTATGCATACATAAATCAAATACAAATTGATATAAAATATAGATATAATATATATTATATAAATATGTTATGTATAGATATGTAAGTAAAAAAGATACATAACGGTTTCATTGGGAATGTTTTAATTTCCAGAAAAAAATATAGCCACCAGTAATAAGGAAAAATTTAGCTCTTTGCTCTATTACTTTACCACCTGGCACCCATCACTTCCCATAATTCATTAGATAAAAACATTGAGTCCTGCTTATAGGACATTATTATTCTTTCCTTACAGTATACGTTTATTGACTTTCGACTAACATATTCAGTTACTAATACACATCTCAACTCTTAAAAATTACATTTTACTAAACACTGTTCAGTCTTCTCCTCGAAACATTTACACACACACAACTTCTTCCCAACTCACTGGATTTCTTCTCTGGACTATTTCACTCCTTGATTCACTTCAGGTTCCGATCACAACGACACGTGTTCACTCCTCCCCCCCCCCTTCTTCGCCCTCAGCCCTTGTCATTCTATCAAACTTGATAAATGACCCAATTCTGTGAGCCAGGGGAAGACCTTGTTTGATAATAACATAGTCTCCTGTTGGTCATGTCTCCAGCTTCCGCCAACCCTCCCCCCCCCCAAAAAAAAAAGAAGCCCCATCCCCGAAAGCCCACCACTCCTCTTTACCGAAAATTCCAGCCAAAGTTTTTTTCACTCACCAGCACACACTGACCCTCACACGCTCACTCTTACACACTCACGCACAAACAAAAAACTGTTTCTCGCACTAGGTCATAGACACTCATAGACTGCGCACAACAACTTCTCAGCCACCACGAAACGGTGCTCTGACGTCACGTTTAACCTTGTGGGACATGGCCTTGTCACTTTCCTGATTGCCGGCTATTCATTAGATAGGGTGCTGTTTCCTCTTACTTTGCCATCATGGAATCCTACACTACCCCTTTTTTTTTTGTTCAGCCTTTATGAAGGCGACTCACGAGCAAGAACGCAAACAGAAGGAAGAGTCTCTCGGCAAGTTGATATTAGTTGCCACAATGACATCACGGCCTCCAATATTGCTCCAAAACTGTACTGTTCGACCATCGTTGTCGTTGAGAAGAACGACTTCTGACAAGCATAGGGCCAAAGGCAAGGGGACACTGCTTCGTATGTTCAAAGCTGTTGTTCCCGGGGTTTGGAGGTCTATTCAACTTCTCTATTTGCCCTCTTCGCCTGATTCGGCAAGGGCTTCTCTTTAGGTCTCAAAATGTGTGTCTCAAGTTATTGTAAGAGCAACAACAATTTAAAGCTATTGATTACATTTGAATCAGAATGTCATTTGCATCTCCCTCAAAAGTCCGGAACTGTTAAAATATTAAACTTATACATTTTCTCCATGCTGAGATTGTTCGTCAGTAATCTTTGTCGATCCTTTATCATGGTCAATAACATCACCACCGACTGCAAATCTAGGGACCAGGGATGAAAGAAAGGTACTCATTCAACCCAGAGCCCTCAGAAAATTTACTTCTATCTCTTCAGTCATTATTTGACCACCCATCCCCTGACATCTCTCAAGTCTTGTCTGATCAGAATTCAGGAAGCAGTTTCACCCTATCACGTGACTATTATTTAGTTCTGCCACCGTTTAACCAAAAAGCACATAAAGCTCCAAATGTCACCAGATTGAAGGACTAATAGCTCCAGAGAAGGGAGGAAACTCAAGATTCAGACAACATCAGCTGGCTGCATTTTAAAATCTTAAGATTTTTATTTCATTTGTATTTTTTGGTTTGTTTTGTTATGAGATGATGTGGACATCGAGGTCACTTTGGTTTGTTTTGTTATGAGATGATGTGGACATCGAGGTCACTTTGGTTTGTTTTGTTATGAGATGATGTGGACATCGAGGTCACTTTGGTTTGTTTTGTTATGAGATGATGTGGACATCGAGGTCACTTTGGTTTGTTTTGTTATGAGATGATGTGGACATCGAGGTCACTTTGGTTTGTTTTGTTATGAGATGATGTGGACATCGAGGTCACTTTGGTTTGTTTTGTTATGAGATGATGTGGACATCGAGGTCACTTTGGTTTGTTTTGTTATGAGATGATGTGGACATCGAGGTCACTTTGGTTTGTTTTGTTATGAGATGATGTGGACATCGAGGTCACTTTGGTTTGTTTTGTTATGAGATGATGTGGACATCGAGGTCACTTTGGTTTGTTTTGTTATGAGATGATGTGGACATCGAGGTCACTTTGGTTTGTTTTGTTATGAGATGATGTGGACATCGAGGTCACTTTGGTTTGTTTTGTTATGAGATGATGTGGACATCGAGGTCACTTTGGTTTGTTTGTTTGTAAAATGTTTGTTTGTAAAATGTTGTACATGTTTCGGATGTTTCTTCAGAGTTAAAGATATATTTACCTCCTAGTCCAAACCTTCCACAGGACGACGATTACATGGGAGCGGAAAGGGTTTGAACCCGAGACCATCGATAAATCCGAACGACAGTCCAACGCGCCAACCGCACAACCAGCATCCATAGCAGATGTCTATGTTTTTTTTAATTTTTTATTTGCATTCTTTATTTTGCTACATGGTTATGAAATTACGCACACTTAGTTACTTTTCTATTCATTCACTTTCTCTCACTCACTCACTGTCACTTGTTTACACCATCTCACACGAACTAATTTACTCTCTCATTCTCTCTCTCACTCCTTTACTCTATCGTTGTCTCTTTCTCCCCCCCCCCCTCTCTAGGTTTCCAATGTCCAACCCTTGCCTCCAACTCTTAAAACATTTTCCACTCAGAAAAAAAACAACTATTGGCGGTCTCAAAAAGAAAGACAAGGGAGAAAAAAACAGAAACGAAACAATTCGATTACACTCCGTGGGTAAAAGAAATCACATCATTTGTTGTTGTTGGGTATCAGTGTTGCAGGAAGTGACGTCACTGGCCAGACCACGTTTGAGAGGCGGCCATCTCGAAAGTTATCAGCACGGGATCATCTAGACTTTACACGGGGGCGGCCCACAGACGAAACAACAACAAAACAAAAGATTAAGACACTGTGATGTTTTCCCATTTCATTTATTTGATTTGCACAATCAAAAGTTCTACCCAGTTGAAATCAGGGGCGTGTCTATTACATGTCTGTTGATTTCATAGGGCCCACAATGCTGCTACATCTAAAAACAAAAGTTTCTGAGCAAGATAAAAAAGGGAAGTTTGTTAGCGGCCCCCGGAAGTGAAACAACCGCTATAAATGTTGTGCGGTCTGTCCGGATGGCCGTCTCTTTGACATATCAGAAAATAGAAAAGATATTGAAAATCCAATATCATGATATTTTAGATCTTTCAAATTGCAACGGCTACTTTTTTTCTGAAAGCGAAAAAGTTTAATTTTTTAGAGTAAACTACGCAGAAAAAAACTTTTAATACATATACACTTGAATCATGGGAATTTCAGTATATTTTTAAAACATTTATAGAAACGTTTTCTTTTATTCTTCTAAAACAATATTATTGAAAAAAAATTGTAATACAAAATTAAGTATCTTTTGTCATATTAGCTACTTACAATTGATATAAAGTATTTACTTTCTAAAAAAAAAATATTTTAAAAAAATACATTTATTATGTATATAACTCGATTATAATTTCAAACAATAATTAATAATTTGTGTTTAATGTAATACAATGGTATAACTACGTCTAACGTGTATCACTATGCGATTCTGTAGTGGTTATGTAGCCCTCCACATAGGAATTGAAAACATATATACCAACCTAAGCTTTCAAAGGTTGTGCAGCCTTGCACTAGATCCACGACGTCTAGTCTAGTCGTAAAACGTAATAATTAGCACACGAACTGTTTTGTTTGTGTTTGTAGAACATTTGTAAAACATTTTGTAGAATATTTGTAGAACATTTTGTAGAACATTTTGTAGAACATTTGTAGAACATTTTGTAGAATATTTGTAAAACATTTTGTAGAACATTTTGTAGAACATTTGTAGAACGATTGTAGAACATTTTGTAAAACTTTGAAGAACATTTTGTAGAACATTTGTAGAACATTTTGTAGAACATTTTGTAGAACATTTGTAGAACGTTTGTAGAACATTTTGTAAAACTTTGGAGAACATTTTGTAGAACATTTTGTGTAGAACATTTGTAGAACATTTTGTAGAACATTTTGTAGAACATTTGTAGAACATTTGTAGAACGTTTGTAGAACATTTTGTAAAACTTTGGAAATCATTTGTAGAACATTTTGTAGAACATTTTGTAGAACATTTTGTAGAACATTTGTAGAACATTTTGTAAAACTTTGTAAAACATTTGTAGAACATTTTGTAGAACATTTTGTAGAACATTTGTAGAACGTTTGTAGAACATTTTGTAGAACGTTTGTAGAACATTTTGTAGAACATTTGTAGAACATTTGTAGAACATTTTGTAGAACATTTTGTAGAACATTTGTAGAACATTTGTAGAACGTTTGTAGAACATTTTGTAGAACATTTTGTAGAACTTTGTAGAACATTTTGTAGAACTTTGTAGAACATTTTGTAGCACATTTTGTAGAACATTTTGTAGAACATTTTGTAGAACATATTGTAGAACATTTTGTAGGACATTTTGTAGAACTTTGTAGAACATATTGTAGAACATTTTGTAGAACATTTGTAGAACATTTTGTAGAACTTTGTAGAACATATTGTAGAACATTTTGTAGAACATTTTGTAGAACTTTGTAGAACATATTGTAGAACATGAGTATGGACGATGATAAAGTACTGTGTTCAATGATTCACAAATAAAACTACAGCCATAACTAATTGTATAAGGGTCGCCGTGACCTGTCATGCAGAGTAACAAAATGTTTTAGCTGATGAGAGGGATCGATGTTGTGGTGTCAAGGTTGTTGTGAGTTGGCCCAGCCCACGAAGAGAACCTTTTAAGTTTGTGTTGGTAATCAATGTACTTATGTTTTAAATATCCTCATAATCACTTCTCCTATAATGAAGTCAGTGGAATGGATATTGCATTATGCAAATTTGCTACCAAAACGAATGTTTTTCTCTATAAGGCTTAATATTTTGGTTTTATGTTCTTATTTGAGTGATACAAATTTCTTTTATTAAACCCAATAGCTTTTTTTTTTTTTTTTTTGTATTTTTTTTTTTTTTACGAAGATGAAAAGTCGCAGGATTTTTGTCCAGATTAATATTTAAACTTCTAAAAATAACATCAGAATGTCGAAAGCAATGACGTCAAGCGCCAAAAGACGTGAAACATTTTTCATAAGACTATTCATCTACCTTGTGATTCCAACTAAACTAAAGAATTTATTGAATTTAAACTTCAAATATATTCAAATTTACAATTCTACAATGTCCAAAAGGTCAGCTATATAAACATTTCGGCTCAATTGGAAATAGTGTTATTTAAACGGGTTTCCATAGCTATTACTATGATGAATTAAATTTAATTAATGCAGGTTGGAGCTTCTCTAAAGGGAAACAAAATTCATTGTACTCCCCTTCACATTTTCCACTGGGAAATTTTCTGATGATGTGGCAGGTCTGCAGCAGTACTGCTGTCACAGGTAGGCCTAATGAGGATCTCCCAAGGAATGCTCAGAGCTACGAATGTGTCTGTAAGGTCAGGTGTCATCATCCCATCGGTTGCTATAAGAACAGGTGAAGTGCTATTTTAGATAGCTTCCATAGTTGCTTTATCTTTAAACTTAGGTTTTCCAATTGTATTCCTTTTCAATTTCATCATTCCTCCTATTGTGGGATGTACAGCGATGTCAACGATGTTTCAAACAGTAAATCTGAGAGATTAAAATCCACCCTCTTGTGAACTCTAACTAGGTCTAGCCTAATATGCTTGGCATTAAACAAAAATTAATGTAACACTATTTACAGTGTACAGTGAAGAATATTTTGAGTGATGTGACCAATCTGCAGCTGGACCTCCCACTGACATAACGAGACTCTCAGATTAAGTAAACCGGAGCGGGAAGTTCTGATAACGGAATTTTATCTTTGAACCTGAGCGCACTAGTCGTCCTATTAAACAAAAACTAATGTCCAATAAAGAAGGAGGCAGCATTGGCCAATACGATGGTACGAGGGATGTTCGAGGTACATATAGGAGTGTACGTCTTAAGACAAGTTAAGATAATCTTTATGTTAATCTTGGATATGTATTATTATACAGTGGTCAGCGTGGTCGGGAGGCTTAGTACGCTTGAACTTGGCTTGGCTACCTACGAAGGGGGCTCGAGGTTCGACACCCGACACCCGGGCAGAGTTGTGTTTACTGAGCGCCTAAGGGCAGCACGGAAAAACCTTCTCCCAGATACCCCCTCCCTCCACTGGTCCACAAACGAGATATTTGACCATAGCGCTCTAGGCATGCTATAAGCATGAAAGTAGCGCTATATAAAAGCAATAGTTTACTTCATTTTAGTATTATCTTAATACAATTTTTTTCTCTACTGAACAGGATTGTAATGTTTAGTTTTAAAACTAAAATGTAAAAAAAATAATTTTTATGTAACGAAATAAAATGTTTAAACAGGGAAAAAATTACTCACACACACATACACACTATAAATCCCCCCCCCCCTCAAACCCCCAAGCTTTTTCCAAAAGAGTCATCGTGGAAAGACTTTAATAGAACGAAAATTCTTTCCTCAATGTATGTTCAAGTTGATTGAGAATATGTAAATAATTGATTGCAACAGACTGGCCAATATCCTGATATAATAAACAATAAAAGAGAGGGGGAGAAAAAAAACACACACACAGCCAGACGCGTTATTATTAAAACATAAAGCAAAGAGTGTCATGGCTGACTTGACAGGCTACTGCTTCACAACCTTCACATTTCTGAGATAATAACAAGCAATAGAGAGACGAAATAAACCAAGGGAAACTACCATGTTGGATCGAGTCTGCAAAGAGTGGTGCCCTTGAAATGTTCTCAATAAGAACAGTAACTATATAGGTCAAAGTACATGCAAACTTCCGGTTGAGTTTCCAAGATCATTTCTAATTGCTGCTCTTGTTTCGTAAGACGTCCACGTTTGTGAGAGTTTTTGAAAGTTTTTTTTTTAATTTGATTTTCTTCAAATATCTTTTCGACCAGTGTTTCCCCAAAGTTTTTCCGTAACGGAACACTTTGCACATTCTGAGTATTTAACGGAACACTAAAAAATATGTTTTGGTAGAGGGTAGAAGTAGGTCGATAAGAAGAGCTACTTTGGAATTATCAGGGTATACAAGTGGGATTTCAAATTCTGGTTTTAGTCTAGAGCGTCTCCGAACCCACCCAGTTGTTAAAGTTAACCGTTCGATACAGAACAAATAGTACAAATTGCAGAACAATAATAAATCGCAAAATAATTTTGCTGCACAAGACCATAATAGTGTTATTACTTAAAACCAGATGGATAAGTTATGTTATCCTTAATGACTACGACTTACATTCTTGTTAAACTATTGATCACAATGGACCTCATTCACAAAAGCTAACAATCACGTGATGACCATTGATTAAAAAAAATACGGTCACTTGATAGCCATGTTTGATACCCAGGCAGGTAAAAAGGCAGGATTCAATATTTTCAGAAAGAACATCAGAATTAAATTCTATCAAAGACAAATGACAGAGAAAAATGGAGAAAGAAGGTTGACAGATCTTGTGTGGTGCCCCATCGGTCCAGCAGACCAAAGGATAGATGAAAGTGAATGTGGAATGCACACCTGATCTAACTGATGTCTTATATTGAATATCTTATTGATCTAATTGTTTGTAAAGGGTCAATCTCTTATTCAAATCCTCAAAAAGAGAAAAACCATTCCGTAAAAAAAAATCCTTTAGTTGAGTATACAGCTGTACACTTTACGTGATAATATGAAAACCTACTTATTAACTGTTGTTTTCAATTATATCCAATGTATATGTAGTAGTTAGTAGGACAGATTTACATAACGTAGCAATACACATGTATAAAAATATTTTTAAACAAAAAATCTAAAAACATTTGCATAACTGTGTTAAAAATATGGTAAATAGTCGACTCCCATACTAAAGAGCCTCCAATGTTCCTTACTATTAATAGTGAATAGTTTTAAAATGGTGCATTTTTTATGAAAAAAACTGCTTGTGATTTTAAAAATTAGATTTTTCGATTTTAGATAAGAAAAAAGTAGCCGTTGCATCAGAACTTTGAATGCACTAAAATAGCATAATGTCGGATTTTCACTAACTTTTGTAGTTTACGAGATCTAAACGGGACGGACGGACAGACATTTCACACAAAACTAATAGCGTCTTTTTCCCTTTTCGGGGGGCCGCTAAAAAACATTTTTACAAAATTTTCTTGCTTGTACGTACTACAATGGTTTGAACTATAGGAGGCAGTGAAATAGAGTTACAAATATTATTAATAATAAGAACAGAAAAATAAGAGTTACTAATCGTTTGAACAATAGTAGGCAGTGAAATAGAGTTACTAATGTTAACAGACTTGCTAGTTGTATAGATGGGTCCCTTATTTTTAAAGCCCTGCCCTTCTTGCGTGCAGCAAGAAGATAGCCTAGCCGTGTGGTCAATTGCGACCTCCACTGTCTTCCATTTACTTTTGCCCCCTTGGGGAAAGTGTTAAGTAGCGGCGGTTACCATAGTAAAATAAAGGATGTTTACCAAAGGCCGATAACCGTGGGCTAGTTGTTTGGAAGAGTGTAGAATTACCGTTCTTGATCCAAAGAATACGGGGGAAAAAAACCAGTCTGCACCATGCAAGGGTTAAATGAAAGGGAAAAACCAAATTACGAGCGATGACTATTTCTGTCAATGTCAAATATATTTTATAAAACTATTATTAAGCGCGAGTATTTTTTGTTCAATTTTATTCTTAAACAAATAGCAAGCCAAATTCTAACTCGTTTGAACATCTGAAACTTTGATTACGACCTACACTTTTCTCTCGTGCAAAACGTTTGCAATAAAACATTTAGAACTCTCTTCATACATTAACAGTGCATACTACATTGAACATAACGGTATATAAACAACTTTAAATAAGTAACAACCAGACTTCTACACAACATCATTGATGGTATTATTCTTTCTCACAGGAAGTTAGACATGACCACAAGTACTTCTTCTTCTTCTAGCCAGCTTTATTGCTGCTGAGCTGTGAGCTCTTTTGCAGACTGTGCCAAGGAAAAATAGTTTGCTGTTTTCTTCAGTTGTTCAGCACTGTTGGTTAAGTTGGGCTGTAGTGGAAGTAGGGTCTGCCTAAGGTGGATTAGGAAGGGGCATTCAGGTTTAAGGTTTCATAAGGGTGGGCGCAGTGTCTGCAAAGGGGGAGTTGTGTGGAGTTTATTTTGTTCAGATGGTAATTTAATAGAGGTGTGTGTCCTGTTCTTAGTTGGAAAATTGTAGATTGTTCTTTGCGGGGAAGGAAATGACCACAAGTACAGGTAGCTAAAGCCCTCCAATATGCATACGCTCGAAAAAAAAAATAATAATGATAGATGAAAAAGAACAAAATACAAAAACTTAAGCTTAGAGATGAAGCAACTAAGGAATCTAAATAACAATATACCTGTTGTTATATCAACCGAGGGGAGAGTGACATCTGATCTCGAAGACACATTAGAAGCCCTTCTGTCACGAAAAGGACTATGGATAATCTCATGGAATGCCTGGGCATTAGCTATGGCCGGAACAATGTCTCCCATGCAGAAGTTCTCCCTTCACGCAGCTGATCTATCCAAAGGAATCACAAGTGCAGATACAATTTGGATCAGCGGCAGAGAAGCCCCGGCCAGAGTGTTGGACTGTGTGCTGTAAGATGCCTAAGGCTGACTGGCTCCTGATCTTTCCTTAGTGTTGACTCCCAAATCCTTCTACATGCTTGAGTATAGCTGCAAGGCAGCAGAGATTTAAATTCATAACTTTCCTTTTACTAGGTGGGTAGCCACAACCACGATTGACGAGTCCTCCTAGTACTCAAAGATCAGCCCAGTATACATTACAATGCATTCTAGTGTACCAAACCAATACACTAAATAATGAAATACAGTGCGCTAGAATACATTCAGAGGCGTAGTGAACCAATATGAAATAAAGTGCGCTAGAATAAATTCAGAGGCGTAGTGAGCAAAACGTGCGCGAGGAGCAAGGTAATTTTTTGGCGCACATCACATAGAAGATTAGGCTGCGTGTAGCGCCCCCCCTTCCCGAGCATGACGCCCGGGGTATCATGACAAACCTTGCCCCCCCCCCCCTCACTACGCCTCGGTAGATTAATTCAACTACAGTTCTCCTGAAAGGACTAGACAGTCAATATTATCTATATCAAATACCGCAAAAGCTCCTGTCATGATATTTGGTTTAGAGTTACGGTTATTATTGTCATTATAGTGTTATTATAGATCTAGTACAAATTTAATAACATGTCTGATCCAAACTAATAGATACTGTTACACTTCGTATAAGCTATTTTTTTTTTTAAATATTTGTAAAATGTTTTTCTTCTTTTTAAATCAGAAAAGTTTCTCGTACTCATAGTGTTTCGTATTCTAGAATTTGCACTGGACTCAAACATTCCAAAACCTTAGCCGAAAAGCATTACCCTCGAGCGGCTGACACTGAAGCAGTAAATGGCTTGCACAGGAAGTACGCATTACCTTGAGCATGTCTTGGGGAATGACATAAATGAGTTTTTGTGTGCGTGCGTTTTTTTTTCTGATCTTATTAAAGTTGCAGTCTGTACGTTCATGTCCGAGAAGTCTAAGGGCTGTAAATATCTCCTGGACCAGGCCAGACTCAGCCAGAGATGTAGGGATAAGAAGCCACGAGCGCATCAGATAGATCTATATGCTTCTAGTCGGAGGCTCGAAAGAAAGCGGATGCAATAAGTTGTATAATACCCCGTTCAGGAATCGATTATCCTGGTTTACTGCTAACAAAGGAGGCTTTTTGTTTTATTTTGTCGTTGGATGTAAGTTGATTAGACATGAGACAAGAACGGAGAAACACAAGTTAGTCGAGAGAAAGAGAGAGAAAGAGAAAGAGAGAGAGAGAGAGAGAAAGAGAGAGAGAGATAGAGAGAACAGAAACAGATCAGTTAGAGATATATATTACAGATTTACAGACATGAAGCAGGCTATTTAGAGAGAGAGAGAGAAGAGAGAGAGAGAGAAAGAGAGAGATAGATAGAGAGAGAGAGAACAGAAACAGATCAATTAGAGATATATATTACAGATTTACAGACCTGAAGCAGGCTATTTAGAGAGAGAGAACAGAGAGACCGAGTGAGAGCGAGAGAGAAAGAGAGATAGATAGAAAGAGAGAGAGATAGAGAGAACAGAAAAAGATCAATTAGAGATATATATATATTACCAATTTACAGACATGATGCAGGCTATTTAGAGAGAGAGAGAGTATTATATAAGATAAGATAAGAGAAGAGAGAAGAAAGAGAGAGAGAGAGAGAGAGAGAGAGCATTTAGAGACAGATACAACAGATGTACACAGATGAGACTGGATAGTGTGAAAGAGACTAAAAGAACGACAAGACAGAAACCAGAAGTTTAAAAACAAATTTGAGATCAACTGACCAAAGAATGGCTGTCTATTGTTTTGCTTTATTTCTATTGAAATAACTTATTTTTTGTTTTGTTTTGTTACAATAATTTTGTAATATTCTTGTAAGTATCACCGCCCACCACTCTTCATCCGAATCACATTCGATCATTGATTTAATATGCAGACCACGTGACGAGCTTTATTTCAGAAACAGAAGTTTACTAATCGTGACCTCTGCAGAAGACAGCAATCGACAGAAATATAGCTTTTTTTTTTACACCTAACAATTTATTCTTTCTAATTCTAAGTTGTTGTTGTTTGTTGTTTTTTTCTTCTCCCGAAAGGGGAAAAGAAGCTACTATTTTTGTTTGTCTGTCCGTCCGTCAGATGTCAAAAACTTTAAAATATTCTCAATATTTTATAGCTTGCAAAGTTCTGATGCTACGGCTACTTTTTGTTTTCTGAGAGCGAACCATTTTGTTTAAAATAATTAATTATGCAAACGATTTTTTTTTTCATAAAAATACACCACATTTGTATTCAAAACTTTTTTTAGTCACAGACTTTTTCATTCATACCTCTGGCTTCATTAATGGATTCGGGCTTTGGTAAAAAAAAAAAATCACCTAAGGTCACCTAAAATTCCAAATCCGAACATTAGCTTCAACCACTCGTCTATATAACATTTGTTATATTCTTTACGGCGATGGTGAAATAAATCATAAGTGAAATCCACATCTAGGCACAATACTAATTTAAGAAAATAATATATGCATTTGTTGCATAAAGCTGCATCACAGAGATAAGGACACAGTCCACGTCGTCAAGATTCACCACAAGCAGTCTCTCTTCGCCTCTCGTTATTCGTCTCTAACCTATTTCCGTTCAAACTTTTCAATGTACTGTTGAGTCTCTGCGGAAATTCCCAATGAATCCAAACCTCTACGTGTCTTACTATTTTGTCATTACAATACTGCCCACAGCAGGGGACAATGGCGTCGCCATTGTATATATTTTTAAGAAAATATTTACCAAAATTTCATATTACAAAAAATGTCAAATAACTAAAGTAAAAAGGAATTGAAACATTAACTCATAAAAGTTTTGTTGTTTTTTTTTTGCTGGGTTTGGTAATGTGAAACGTCCTAAGTGTTTTCTTTATTGAATATTATGAAATATTTGATTACTTCCCTTTTCATCTTCGTTTCGGAACTAAGCTTGTCTCTGGCTCAAGTTTCAGTAACAAAGTAAACAAATAGATTATCTCCCTTTTGCACTTTTGTGAAAATACATCAAAAAGCGATTTCTCTTCCCTCTACACAAGCCGGAAATTTCCTTGATCGACTCTCTTTTTTTTTAATGCTTACAGAGATCCAGTGCCCAAAGACATCCAGAAGCGTAAATACCACTGTTAGACTAGCACTGACCAGGGGTCATTTATAACGTAACCTTTCTAACTAAACATTTTGTGATACTGGCTTCCCAGAAACTCTCATCTTGTTTTTCTTTCTTTTGTGTAGGCCTGTGTTGGTTATGTCGTAAACAGTGTGGAATTAACTAAGTGGATGTCGTAAACAGACTTTTTTTTTTCTTTGTCTAACTATGTGTACCACAAACGATACAATGTGAGAGCCGCTGTAAGGTTGAGAAGTAGTTGGGAGATGTTTGATTAAAGAAAGGGAACTTGAATAGAATTATACCGACACACAGACTGATAGATGAAGATATAAGGAGACAGTGAGAAATGGAACAGACAGGCAGATTGTCATACACACATATACAAACAGAACAAAAAGAAATATATTGTACTAGTCGACCGGCGGCGTAGCATACGCCGATATTTTGCAGGGCTGGCCCTAGGTGGCCGCAGTGGGCTCCCCCCTTGTACGACCGCAGTGGGCCCGCGCTAATTCTAGGTGTATAAATTATTAAATTAAACCATTGTATAACTTATAACAGATTTCCCGGGGCCTCCTGTCAATTTACCAGGAGCTCCTGGAAATTTCCTGAAAATGCAAAATATACGAAAAAGTCCTGGAAATATCCGGAAATTATTAAAATCTTTAGAAAACTCATACGAATCTCATGAAATATATAGACAAAAAATGTTCATTTTGGGGTGTCATTCAATAAGGAAAATGCCAATCCTACGCGCGATAAAAAAAAAACGGCATTATCCCGTAATTTTGGAATCTGGTGAAAGAAGCTTCTCGCGCCTCAAACTAAAGAAGAATTACTTGAGTTCAACAATTCTCATAGATAGATTGAAACATTTTCATAATTCTTGCTATTGATCGTAATCTATGTAGGAAATAGAATTTTTATGATATACGGTATGACTTAGCTACATGCAAAGCTTATAAAGTTCGTGGGATAACTCTATCCGCAGAAATAAGAGATTGATCTTTGCTTAACTTCTTGTTTAAACAGTTGAGGGAAGAAGAGAATTATATATACAGATAGATAGATAGCAAAATAGGTAGATAGATTGATTGATTGATTAATTGATCGACTGATTGATTGATTGACATAGACAGACAGACAGAAACATAGTTCTGACAGATTCAAGCCGATATTAGATAACAAGGTGATTTATTTTTTTCCATTTAAATTTCAATGACTTGCTGTGGGAGGAGGGACTCAAAGCTGTTTTTTTTTTCCAAGGACAAACATACTAATGCATTTACATTAAAGTAAAACAAAAAATCTGTATTGCAAACAATATCATTTACAATGTTTTAAAATAATTAAACTAAGTAATGTCTATTCTTCTTCTAAAAAAGGTTATTTCATACTGAGAAAGGTCTGCAACCAGATGGATTGAAAACGACATTTCAATGTGTCTTCTCCGAATCCCCTTTGCGCTTCTACCAGTCTTTCTTACGTCAGAACAGTGAGATTCTCCCGAGTGACGTAAGATTATTCAGTTGACATCTTTTCTGGGTCAAGATGAGACTCTAGATTCTAGAATATCTTCTTAATTCTTACACTCTGATATTTATATATAATCTAGAATATCTTCTTAACTTCTACATCCTTGATATCTATATATAATCTATAATCTAGATTATAGATAGATATCAGGGATATAGGAACTAAGAAGATATTCTAGATATCAGGGATGTAGGAGTCCAGATGACACTCTACATATCAAAGTTGCAGGGTTTGAAATGATTCTCTACACACTAGACTCTAGACATTACTGTTGTATGTGTTAATATGATTAATTTTAACCAATTAGTCAGTTGCTAATAAGTCTATTTTGGGCACAAAATAATGAAAACATGTCTTCATATTTTCTTAAATTGAATATTTCACTAGGTACCTAACAGCTTAAAGTCTATGGCGCGGCGTAGGATGATCGGTATATTGGTCAGTCCGTCTCTCGCTTGTATTATTTAACCTTCCTTCTTCCATATTTCTTTTCTCTTGTTTTCACTTTGACCTATTTCTCGTCTATTTCTATCTGTATCCCACCAAACAGGAGCCATAACCTAATGGGTAGACTTAGACTGACAAAGAAACAAGATCTTCAGCGCAGACAGAAGACAAGAAGACTTAACCTTACGATCCACACGAAGTCGGACTTAGAAGTGGGGGAGATAACCACACACAACATGATAAAGGGGACATAATTTAATGAGTAGACAGACAAGGGGCATAACCTTGTATGAACCCAGACAAGTAGGGAGCGAATGCCACCAACAAGACACGAGCCAGACAAGGGACGTAATGAATGTAGAAAGACCCTAGCAAAAGTGTGTATGCAAATGTCACTAACGAGGACAACAAGGACCTAGAGCTGCCTAATCAAATGTGGCTATGGTAAAATCTTCACGAACTGATCAACCCTCATAACTCAAGATGTATATGTTAATTAATATATACAGCAGAGGCGAAGCTAGCTATGTGCGGGGGTGCGGGCCGCACGGGGAATCAAACTGAGGATAATAAAAACAGCACATAGTGCATTCATGAACAAACAGAAACTACTGTGTTTAAAATCTAAAGTGAAATGTTGGTTATATTATCTACTTTGTTCAACTCCTAAATTTCTTATTAAAATAAATGTAAGCTGTAGGGCTGTAGACCAAAGATTGAGCCAAATTTACTAGTCTTCTTTGAATCTCTTAAGGCAACTCACTTTTACACGTCCACTCTCTTTACAGAAACATGGTACATGTTTTTATTTTATTTTTAAACCAAAATGAAGATCTAGAGCTACATTTGTGATTGGCTATCAGATCGTAGCCTGAATTGTTAAAATTCAAACACCTTATATCTTACTATCGAGAAAATCGAGTGAAATAACAAGAACAAGGTTACACAGACAGTTTGTGTGGAAACATAATCGGACCCCGAAGTGTTCTACCTAGAGTCTTCACCAGGATACGAACATGGGATTTCCGGTTTCAAGTGCTTTACCCCTCAACCACAGCATCTCCATATATTCATTTAGCGTACACTTATATTTTTATTTTTAAAAAAATTAATACCCTTATTCTTACATTAGAAATTAATAACATGTTACATTTTAATAAAGCGAAACTAAAAAAGATGTATTCTTCTTACAAAATTAGATAAATTGGCAACACGAAAAAAAATTATTGACCTACTTTAAGCTACAATTGTGTACAACAAAACTTTCCCTCGCAAATAAAAATTAATATATAGGATGGCTGCCTGGTTGTGCGGTTTGCGCGTTGCACGTTTGGATTTATCGATGGTCCCGGGTTCAAACCCTGCCCGCTGCCAACCCCCGTCGTCCTGCGGGAGGTTTGGACTAGGAAGTAAACTATCTTCAACTTTGAAGGAACATCCCAAGCATGTAAAACATTTTACAAACAAACATTTTAATGGTATACTATGCAGTTCGTATCCGATTTCATTTCTTAATGTAATACTATTGTTTACATAATAAATAAATCTGCACCCCTAAGCTGTCAGAACGTAAATTCTGACGGACGAACAGACGGACGGACGAACAGACAGGCCACATAAAACTAATAGCGTCTTTTCCCCTTTTGGGGGTTTATAAAAAAACAAACTTTCAATACCACTTAAACAAAGTGTAATTTTATTAATTAGTTTGGATACGTCAAGTAATTAAATTTGTATTAGATCTAGACCATGAACAATAAATCTGTCATATTAGAAATATTTGTTTTTTTCAATTGTTTTTGTTAGACTCTATTTCGTAATTTTAGCTTTCTTATCTAGACCTGTTGGGAAAAGGGGGCTGGGGGGTGAGGGAAAAAGAAAGAAAGGGATATCTGGGTATTGTTTGTTTCATTCGGCGACCTGAAAAGGGGACTAATTCAGCTTATACCACCACTTTTCAAATACAATTTCTTTTCCTTTTCTGTAATGAAAAACCAAAATAAATTAATTAGGAATAATCAAACAACTAATTGGTTAACTTTTATATAGGTTCTTGTGTTGTGAGGTAGAAGAAAAAGTTGTGCGAAATTTCAGATTGATACGTGATTGGGGTGTGGGAGAAATAAAGTGTACAAACTTTTTACTAGACAGACAGAGTGAGTTGATATAAGCTTTGTAAAGACGTAGCGTGATTGGGAGTGAAAAGTAGTTTGGCTCGGCTTAATATCTAGATTCTAGTGCGATTCGATGTAAAAAGTAGCTCGACCTAATGTTATCACATTTCTGAGTAAATAGAAGTGCGGCTCCGCGAAAACAAGTAGTGCGGTTCGGCGTTGCCATGGTTACAGAACATCTCTCGAACGGTAACTACTACCTTACATTTATCCTGCTAATGTGGACGTGCGACTTAATTAAGTACATCTAACCGGACAATTTATAAAAAAAATAAGGTTAAAGTTTTTAGTTACCGTCCGTGACTAGTTCATGAACAGCTAATTTTAAAAATGTTTAAAATTACTTTTAAAAGGATTCCGTAATATTAGCGGAAGAAGTCCATCAAAATGGTATTCCCTTCTGCTTTGATTCTTAGGAAGCAGTTTGAGCGATTCACTTACTGACGCTAATTGGACACCTCCCTCCAAAATAAACACGTACATTGGAGGTTTCTAACTTTTTAAAAAACAAACCTTATCTACACTTCCTTTAGTTAGTACGCCGGATACACCAACAAGCTAGCTATTTATAGGTTCTCCGCCATGTTTGAACATCTCCACACCAATAAAAACTACACAAATTCTTTCAAACTATTTTAAAAAGAACAACAACCCACCTCCTACGCTCGCGCTGGTCTACATAAATACCCAGACCTATACATCGACACAAACACACAAACAACATGCTCGACTAGAAAAAAACTTGGTTCAATAAATTGGTTTAATTTCCAAACATTTGTTAGAGACAACAAGCTGCCCCGACGTGCCCCCCGCACCCCCCTGAATCACTTGTCCCACGAGGCACTAGAATGACTCCATTGAAAAGTACACTATCGACTATCCTAAAGTAATACATATTTGTAGAAGGGGCGATGAGGGAAACAGGGGAACAGACTCTTAGATGTTCCAATAGGGCGTCAAAAAATGTGTAAATAAAGCTCCATGTTCTTCGCCCTTTTGCTGTTTATGACGTAATAGGCGAGACTCTAGAAGTCGTGTCCCATACGTTGGGAATAACAAATAGTTTTCAAACGTAGAGAAGCAATGGAATAGTCCATGACTGAATGATTATAATGTGTGTAGGGGGATATATGCAGTGGGAAAAGTATTCAAAAAGAGGTCTCGTGTGAGGTTGAATTTTTTCATCATGTGTGCGAATGTGGAATGTGTGAGAATGTGGGATGTGTGAGAATGTGGGATGTGTGAGAATGTGGGATGTGTGAGAATGTGGGATGTGTGAGAATGTGGGCTGTGTGAGATTGTGGGCTGTGTGAGAATGTAGGCTGTGTGAGAATGTGGGCTGTGTGAGAATGTAGGCTGTGTGAGAATGTGGGATGTGTGTGAGAATGTGGGCTGTGTGAGAATGTAGGCTGTGTGAGAATGTGGGATGTGTGAGAATGTGGGATGTGTGAGAATGCGGGTTGTGTGGGCTGTCTGGCTTAAGACGTTTGGCTTTTTATCAAGGAGTTTATAGTTCAAAGTAGATATAGAAATTTAAATGGGATTTTTTTTTAAAAATTGTGTGTGTAATTGCAAAGCGCCTAAAGGCAAAAAGAGACCCTTCTCCTAGATACTCATTTTCTTCAATTGTTTCTAATAGAGATGAGACCAGAACACACAGAGCATGTTGTGGCATGAAATATGATCTATACAAAGCAATATAAAAACAAAAAACTCCAGTTGTGATGATCGATTAATTAAAAGGGATTTTTTATTCCCTCCTAAACAAAACGAAACTTCGACATGAATAAATCGTAGAAGATGATCTACACCTAGAAATTAGAGCAGTTTCAACAAATCACAAGAAACTCTTTCCGCAGAATGGAATATTCAAAGAAAGTCGAATCTTTAAACAGACAAACTGAATGAAATGAGACAGCCACTATTCTGACTTCGTTTTTATTTTATCTAGGCGACAAACGTGATTTACTGATGAGTCTTGCATTGAATGCCCAGGCACTCATTTCTGTTAAATAAGGTACAGATCTGTACGACGTGACAACTAGCCATTGGTCTAAACTGCCCAAAGGTTGTGACGTTGCAGGTCAGTTCTGAGGCGTAGTGGTGTATTAGTACTAGTAAGCGACTTGTAAGTGACTATTTTGCATTTTATAGTTCCCACTTCCCAATGACACATTAACCCAAATGTAAGCGTAGTTCTTTATATTAACAATTACAACCATAGGCCCAACACCCTTAAGAGATCACTATTGAACATTCATTTCATAATAATAGGAAAAGAATATTAAACGAGAAGAACAAATAAAATGTTATTGTAACGCTCATGTACGTTTTGCTTAATTTACCTATTCACCTGCAAAGCTTAAAAAAAAAAAAAATAATGGACCCACCAGGACCGTTCGAGTTTGAGTGAAAATACAACCTCCTTTTTGCGTATGTAGTATTCGTGAAAGCAGAAGCTTAATTATAAGACTCAAACATAGCGTATACTTTCATTAAAAAAGTCGCATAAGATGTAAATTACTAATGTAATAACTCTTTCTCTCCTAATGTACGATACCAACGCTGATATGAACTCATTAAATTAAAATAATTACGGAGAGAAAGAGTTAATATTTAAACTTATTTTTCTAATAATAAGAATAATGGAAAGTGTACACAAAATAGGATGCGCGGTGGCTGAGCTTAAAGCGCATAGCTTCTTAACCGGAGGGGTCCCGGGTTTGAATACTTGTGAAGACTGGGATTTTTAATTTCGGGATCCTTGTTCGCCTCTTAGTCCACAAAGCTCTAATGGGTACCCGACATTAGTTGGGGAAAAGTAAAGGCGTTGTGCTGTCCGCATGACATCCTCGTTAACTGTGGGCCACAGAAACAGATGACCTTTACATCAACAGCCCTATAGATCGCAGAATCTGAAAGGGGAGCTAAATACAGAAGACAAGGGAAACAGTGTGCTACATGAAATAATCAACACTTGAACTAACCATTTATCAATTTAGTGTTACATACAGCCACGAGACAGTATTTAGGATTAGTTCAATGCATTTTTTTATTTTCTACCTAAATGGAGAAATGATCTAAAAATAACCGCAAAGAACGATAACTACAAAGTTTATAACTGCATTGTTATTTATAATTTAGTTCATTCAATTACAGATCGTCCAGGGGGTGGGAGGAGGGACAACACTCGGTGGGGGGGGGGAGAGGAAATATCGAGGGGAAGAGAAAATATTGATTAGGCCGTGATGTGAAACATTTAGCCCTGAGAGTCTAGAGTTGTAAAAATAAAAAAAAAAAAGGCAGTCGAATGATGGTTAAAATATTTTCTAAGTTTTGTGTGTTTCTGTGGTGTTCTACACTTGCGTGTAGCCATTGAAGTGATCAATGGGATTTGGAACTAAAGACTGAGACAAAGTGAGTCTCATGAGCAATTCAAGGCACGTTTAGAGTGAACTCGTCTTTATCGGATGAGGGAGTTTTATTAAATAACGGTCGAGGGATGTTTACCAAACAGCAGATACTCCCACAACCCCCCCCACACACACACCCACACCCACACATGAGAAATAAAAACAAGATAATAAGCGTGACACGTTTGTGTAGGCGGCCCCTGCGGTTTCATAATGTTCTTTTCAAATACGTATCAATAGTATACCAAGTGTAAAAAATTGTACAACTTGAATTCAAACTCGAAGGCTCAAGCCAATACACTAACCTCTGTGCCAGCAAAGTGTTAATGAAAAAAAAATTAAATACTAATAGTTTATTAAGAAGGCGCGGTGGCTGAGTGGTAAAGCGCTTGGCTTCCTATCCGGGGGTCTCGGGTTCAAGATCCTGGTGAAGACTGGGATTTTTACTTTCGGGATCTTTAGGGCTCCTCTGAGTTCACCCAGCTCTAACGGGTACCTGGCAAATAAGGTGTGAGCTCGTTGTGCTGGCCACATGACATACTCATTAACCGTGGGCCACAGAAATAGATGACTGTTTTATCATCTGCCCCACAGATCGCAAATGGAGAACTTTCTGTAGATAATCAACTAATTGCTTAATTTCTTTTTGTTGATTCTTGTTTTGTCTGGCCAAAAATTGTACACGTTATTTCTCCCACATCCAATCTCGAATCAAGCTGAAATTTTACACAATTATTTCTTTTACATGCCAACACAAGAATCTATAAAAACAAATTAACCAATTAGTTAATTGTATTTCAAACAAGTGAAAAGAGATAGCACTTGACTGAAGTGGTGTAAAAAATTGAATTAGACTTCTTTCCAAGGGGAAAGAAATAGTACTTGACTGAACTGGTGGTATAAGCTGAATAACTTCTCTTAATTGTCTGAGGTTTATTACAAATTCAGTTACATGACAGATCCAAACTGATCGATACACTTAATATAAGCTTTGTTTTTTTAAATCGAAAAAAAAATTAATTACAAGATTGAACACAACAACAACATAAAAAAAAAATAGAACCAAGCAAAAGTCTAATCCAAGGAGTGAACTCAAATGTTTAAAGTAGCAGAAGTGATGTAACGGGGGTAGAGGGTCCGATGGTAGAATGACTTTGGATTGTGAAACATCAGTCATGTTGTCAACACAGTCACAGCCTACGCACGGTTCAGGGTTTCAGTCAGACGGAAAAATAGAGGAGCCCCCCCCCTCTTTTCGGTGACATAAAGAGGGGGGGGGGAGAGAGGAAAGGAAGGGGAGACTACTTGCAATAATTTGTTTCTCGTGTTCACCCCACAGTTAGAGCTCCTTGCGTGTCAACTCAACGCGGTGGTTCTAAAAGTATTACTCCAGGGACCAAAAAGAGCTGATATGATGCATTGGGTTTTCATAAATGCACTTTAGGTGGTCGTCAACAGGTCCCTGTGACATAGACAGGTCCCTGTGACCTATCGTTTTGTGGGGGTGGACGACGGAAGCTCTTTCTTTGAAAGACAGGTTAAGGAGGGTGACATTTGACCAGGACAATGAACTACCGTTTTTTTTTTCTCTCTCTCTGCACCTTCCCCTCCCCCCCCCCAAGTCAAGTACCTATCATAGATAGGTGAGCTCATTATTATCCCCCCCCCCACCCCGTAACTACATGAGTTTGAACGTGAATCAAGTATTTAGCCATTACAATAGCGTTCAACATTAGATTTGATTTATAGCTTGTTCTGCAATTTCATTTATTAGACATATATTTTTGTTCAACTCTCTCTCTCTCTCTCTCTCTCTCTCCGAATCACACTCAGACTTACTCTCTGTCTATTTCTTCTACTTCTTTTTTTTCTCTTTCTGCATCAGACTCTCTTCTTCTGTCTGTCTATCACTCTGTCTCCTCCTCTATCTCTCTATCCTCCCTCTGTCTTTCTCCGTCTCTCCCTACCTCTGCCTCCACCTCTCTCTTGTCTCCCGATCTATCTTTATCTTTCACTGTCTCACTACCTCTCTGTGTCTCTCTGTGTCTCTCTGTTTCCACCCACAACACTTTCGTCTCTCTCCCTTTCTTTATCACTGTCTCTCCATCTCTCTCTTTTTTTCTATCTCTATTTCCATCTGTCTCTCTACGTTTCTCCATGTGGGTCTATAAACATGAATTGCATATGAAAGGACTAAATGTTATATAACGAAAGGTCAGCTGCATAACGAATCAGCTTACAACACCATCAGTTGATTATTGCACGAGCGGGCGCAAAAATACATTACCGAAATGCAGCCGGTGCAGCCAATGGTAACAGTTGCGTTGGGTAGGGCCAAATATAGAGACCTAATCTAGGTCTTCGAGACTCGTAAAATACTCCATTCATCCATAATCTTCTGACTCCAAGTTAAAAAAAAGTTTTCTATAGGTCAGATAATGTAAAGGTCGTCTGTTTCTGTGGCCTCTTGTTAACAAGGGTGTCATGTGGCCAGCACAACGACCAACTGCCTTTACTTTTCCCCTACTAATGTCAAGTACCCATTAGAGCCGGGTGGACTCAGAGGCAGCCACCGCGTTAATATTAATCATCTTGACGACTCTACCCTAGTCAATGCTCAGCTTGAAGGTCTTCGGCTCGAACTTTGCCCGCCGCCACCCAATGCACGAATCTATGAATGAAGCTTGACTTATTAATGAAGAAGTCGATGACCTTTAAAAAAAAAAAACTCCCCTGAAGTTTTTTCATTTAAAATTGGTGTATTTTTTTAAAAATCTGATTGCATATGCAATTTTAAAAGTTTAATGGTTCACTTT
Source organism: Biomphalaria glabrata (assembly GCF_947242115.1). Taxonomy (NCBI): domain Eukaryota; kingdom Metazoa; phylum Mollusca; class Gastropoda; family Planorbidae; genus Biomphalaria; species Biomphalaria glabrata. The sequence continues at coordinate 36,311,606 of NC_074719.1, read as the reverse complement.
CGGAAAACTAACAAGTAGCTGATTTTTTAATGATCTAAAATATCATAATGTCCGATTTTCATTTCTCTTCTAGTTTCTGAGATCTAAACGGGACGGACGGACGACAGACAGACAACACAAAACTACTAGCGTCTATTCCCCTTTCGGGGGCCGCTAAAATGTGTGCACACTATAATCTAAATTAAAAACACAATAATCTAAACTAGACACACTATAATCTAAATTAGAAACACTATAATCTAAACTAGACACACTATAATCTAAATTCGACACACTATACATATTCATGCTTCAGAATTATTGTAGAAGTAATTGTACGGATTGAGGAGCATTGTATTCAGTGACCTCCTGGAGATTACATTTTGAAAATTTGAGCAGTATTGTGTGTGTGTGTATCTGTCGTTTGTGTGGGTGTGTGAGTGTGTGTGTGTTTTTTCTGTCTCGTATCTGTGGAAAGGGAACGAAAGACTGAGAGAAGAGGGGGGGCGGAATAAGATTAAGGGAGGGCGACAAAAAGCGTTGGCAGATAATTCATTCAATGGGAAAAAATGAGAGAGAGAGAGAGAGAGAGAGAGAAAGAGAGAAGGAGGCAGAAAAGGGGAGCAGTAAATCGTATTGAAAAAGACTACACGAGTGATTTAACTATCCATTACTAGACTATTGAATAAAGGACTATGCTCTCACCTCGAGGGGATCAAGCGATTCGGCAAACAGAACAGAAAAAATGGATGGAGAATAAGAACAACTGAGATGAGACGAGAATGTACGAGAATATACGAGATTGTACGAGAATGTACGAGAATGTACGAGATTGTACGAGAATGTATGAGATTGTACGAGAATGAACGAGAATGTACGAGATTGTACGAGAATGTACGAGATATACTCAATAGCTTTTTACGTGTCTCTTTGATTAGCACATCAGAGGCGGCCTTTGAGGGTGGAGAGTAGGGCAACCGGCCCAGGTTCCGCGATTTAGGGGAGTCCGCGATCAAAAGAATCTTCTGTCACCGTCAGCCCATCGCACAAATATTCGTGACCCTCGCACAGGGCCCCGCGCACTGCTCAAGCCACCTCTGAACACATCAAATATTAGAGCTCTTGTAATTTATGAGATTTTGGTAACTTATTATTATTGATTTTAGTGTTATCGTCTTTATAATGTGTATTTTTTTAAAGTTATCCTTTGCGATCGGTGGGAACATGACACAAAGTTCATCTGTTTCCAAGGCCGATGGTTGACAAGGGTGTCATGAGGCCAGCACAACGACCGACCACCTTTACCTCCCCACCGTATGTCAGGTAACCATTACAGCAGGGTGAAATGTAACCATTACAGCAGGGTGAAATTTAACCATTACAGCAGGATGAAATGTAACCATTACAGCAGGTTGAAATGAAAGGCGCCCTAAAAATCTTAAAGTTCGAAATACCTGTGATGACTGAGATTTGAACTCAAAGCCCCATCGGTTAGGAAGCTAATCGCTTTGGCATTAAGACATCGCTAGCCATTTTGTTAAAGACACTTAAGTGTTATATCTTGAGAAAATCTGACGTAGGAGTCGTTTTAAAATCCAATTACAAAAGTTCTTATTTTATACCGGACTGGTGCCTGGGTGTCCAGTGGCAGCGCGTAGGCGTTCGAGGGGCCTCGTAGTTTTAGGGGCCTTGCACCTTGAATGTTTATACGATACAGAATCATCTGAATCTAGTACTTCTAGTACTTAATTTATTCAAAATAACTGACCACACCACACGGATGTCAAAAACAGTTACAGAAGAAGTTTATTAAAATTGGACTTAATGTTTTGTAGCCACAGTCGACGATAGTCATTTTGAATATGTTTTAGTCGCACTCTTGAATGAGAATCTTCACTTTGTGAGAACACAGTGTAAAGTTTCCCTTTCACACCTTGAGGTCTATAGGGCAGATGATAAAAAGGTCATCTGTTTCTTTGGCCCACGGTTAACGAGGGTGTCATGTGGCCAGCAGAACAACCAACCGCATTTCCTTTCCCCGACTAATGTCAGGTACCCATTAGAGCTGGGTGGACTCATATGCGCCCAAAGATCCCGAAATTAAAATCCTAGTCGTCACCAGGATTCGAACCAAAGATCCCGGTTTGGAAGCCAAGCGCTTTACCGCTGAACCACCACGCCTAACACAGAGTAATAGTAGATATCTGCAACATCGTCATCCAACAACTACAACATTTCAACAACATCTACACAATCTAGTTCATTGAATGAATTCGTTCTGTATTATTTACGATTATAAAGTATATTTCTTTCTAGTATATCATTTTACCCCAAAACAAACAAACAAAAAAACAAGAAATGAAACACTTCTTTCATGTATACTAAAATCAAACGTCTCTGTATTATTTTGCGTGCTATGTAGATAGGTTACTTATTTAAAGTATTGTTGTATTAAAAAACAACAACATCTGGATTACACATTGTAATAGTATATCAATATTGATCTGCTTGCTTGTTTACAAATCTAAAACACTGACATGCAATTAACTTAACTTAAATACTTATTTAAGGAATTGTTGCATTAAAAAAATAACAACATTGGTATTACAGATTGTAATAGTAGAGTCAATACCGACCCGCTTGCTTGTGTACAAATTTAAAACATTGACATGCAATTAACAAAGCAATCGGCTAGTGAAGCTAGAAGCAAGCTGGTACATCAATGTAAACATGCTTTAAGTTTAGTAAAGAGTTATTGACTTAGGTCAAGGGTGTTCTCTTACGTAGATTGTATTCGTATAGATAGAAAGATAGATAGATAGATAGATAGATAGATAGATAGATAGATAGATAGATAGATAGATAGATAGACAGACAGACAGACAGACAGACAGACAGACAGACAGACAGACAGACAGACAGACAGATAGATAGATAGATAGATAGATAGATAAGATAGGTAGATTGAAATGGTGTATGTCTTGTGTACTGTGTATAAATGAGCCTTACATTATTATATACTTAACATAATATTTCCTTGGTGTGCTCCCTATTCTCCTTTGTTGTATTTAATGGTTCGACTTTGCCAAGGTATCAGACATTGCCTTAGGGACTAGATTTATACTCTATGAATAATGGCCTGACGTTGAGTTCGCTCAGCTAATGTTAAAAAATGTAAGGTGTTTTAAAGTGTCTGTTTGTGTGATCACGAATGCTTTGGTCAGGATATGCATATATGATTGCTTGTGTGTGAGTGGTGAGTAATAATTCATGTGTTCACCATATTTACTTCATTCATGAACAATAAATGAGCAATGTTATTAAAAATGTTTTCTTTTTAAATCAATAGGTCAATGTACAGACACTTGGTAAGAAGGGAAAAAAAGCGTTGATACAAATCAATATTAGACAAGAGAGAGAGAAAGAGAGAGAGAGAGAAAGAGAGAATTTTTGAAGCCGTGATTAAACTTAGTTGAATATGTAATATTTGTAAGCAATTGCAGTAGAATCTATTTATTTGATTCTATCTATCTATCTATCTATCTAGCTACCTGTCTATCAATCTATCTATTAGACTATCTATCTATCTATCTATCTATCTATCTATCTATCTATCTATCTATCTATCTATCTATCTATCTATCTATCTATCTGTCTATCTGTCTGTCTTTCTGTATGTCTGGTCTGTCTGGTCTGTCTGGTCTGTCTGTCTATCTATCTAATCTATCTATCTATCTATCTATCTATCTATCTATCTATCTATCTATCTATCTATCTATCTATCTATCTATCTATCTATCTATCTATCCATTTTCTAGTCGAGAGGTATCAGTCAATCAGTCTTTCTTTTTGTCTATATCTTTGCCTGTCCATGTAAATGTAGATATAGGGAAATCCAAACTACATAATAACTCATTATTACTTTGTTATTATGTAGGGTGTTAACCTTTAATTACTATTAATAATGTTTATATTTGTATACAGAGAATGATTTCAAACAATGTAAATACACTATACTTAAAAGTAAACCCTGACTTCTGTTCCTAAAATACTTGGAATAGAATGTTTTCCACTTACCATCTTCGCTTTCCTGTTTCGATAGTGTGGGCACCAGGCTTTGAGCCCTCTTCCGAGCAATCACGTCGTGGGGGACCCAGAACTTTTCACTGGCGTCACTCCCTTGAGCAACTGGGGAGCTGGGGCTCGATCCCATTCTCTTGCTGCCCAAAAGCCATTCGGCGCGGACACTGGCCGCTCTGGGCAGGCCGCTCCCGGGGCCACCCGGGCTGCCCGAGCGGTTGGCTCCGCCCACGCTCGCCATGCACTTGGCCGCGAGCCGCTGCAGCCAGCCACCAGCCTCGGTGGGGCTAGAAGAGTACTCGGCGGTCACCTCACCTGTGGAAGGGAGGTCGGTGGTTTGAGTCCCGGTGTTAGACGTCTTTCCGATGGTCCGCGGTGTGGCCTGAACTCCGACTGTCTTGGTGGGGAGATCGAGGGAACAGTGTCCGGAGTCGGTGGTCTGAGGCTCCCTGTCTGAACAATTCTGAGGCGATGTGGCCAAGTCGCCCGAAGACTCACAGGCGTCTTTCCCTTCAGGTCGATACTTCTTGGACTTTGGCGAAATACTTCTGGTGGCTTTTAAACACAGTGATAAAGAGACTTCCGAATTTTTTGACTCTTGCCCATAGTCGAAACTTTTCTCGTGTTTTCTCGACTTCGGAGAAGGAGATTTGACTCTTTTCTTCTCTGTTGTAGAGGAGGGAACTGTTTCTAAATTAACCGAAGACTGCTTCAGTATGCTTTTGTAATTGTCTGATGTTTTCGATTTTGGAAGTCCGTTCTTAGCTTGTTTGTTTAGCACAGCAGCTAATTGCTCAGAGTGAATTATCGGAGATGCGTTGGCGATGCTGTCGCAGGAATCCGAGAACCCTGCAAAAGAAGAATGGCGCCGCGTCCCCTGCTTGAGAACCGACCTCAGGGCGGGGGACACTTTCTCCCCAACTCTGTTGTCGTCCCAGCTGACGATAGGCTCGAACTGGACGGTAGCGGTTTTCTTATTTGTTTTGATGTTTGATGCTACGGTGGCTGATCCGGCGAGTGCGATTTGAGAACCCCCGATGACTCCGGCGCTCGCACGTGTGAGTATGTTATCCGTAGATGTGTCCAAGCCGACAAAACACGCTGCACTGCTTACAGCTGTGGCCACCAGCTGTCGACTAGCGACCTGGGCTATCGGGGCGACGAATTCGCTACCACCGACGGCTCCGCCACAGTTCCCTATTCCCCCTACTCCGGTGACGGCACCTCCTCCCCCTGCCTCGAGGGAAATGCTGGCTGTCTCACTACCGCCTTCGTTCACTCCTGTCTGATAAACCTCATCAGAAGCTTGACAGCTTGTATCCCCACTGTTAATAACGGATGAACCGCTTTGAGCTGAAGCGGGGCCCGAAGATGGCTGTAGTGTCAACGCCGAATCCTTGTCGGTTAAATTCTTACCCTTACACTTCCCGTCAGAAACAGCAGCCGGGCTGGCTTCACTATGAGGAGCACATGACGAGGTGTTAATTTTATTTCCACCGCCTTTCTCTACACAAGTGCTATCCTTCTCGCGGCTAATAGAAAAAGGGAATTTTTTCCTTCGTTTATCGAACAAGGCTTGATCGTCCAGGCTACACTTTAATCCGGAACCAGATTCGCGCCGTTCGATATTTCTCTCCCCTTCATCCTCGTCTTCCTCCCCCTCCCCCCAGAGGTTGTGAATTTGTTTCACTAGGGCGGCAACGCTGCTAGCGTCTGAAGATTTTCGTCCCTGAAACCGGAGTTTGCCGAGTTTAGATTTGGCCGAGACGAGCGTGCGTTCGTCGGTCAGCGACCCTCGCCTGCCGTCGCTGAACAGCCGTCGGGGCACCGGTGTTAAACCGGTGTCTGAGAATTTTCGACGGCCCCGGTAGTTGGCAGGGGGCGAGTCGTTGCAGATGTTTTTTTTCGTTGGTGAGTCGAGGGCGTCGTTGGGCTGATGCTTTGGCGAGGTTTTTAGAGGTGATGACTGCTGTTGAACGAGGTGGGGTGGCGGAGACGACGGGGAAGACGAAGACAGCACTCTGCCTACTTTTGAGTGCAGTTTAGAGGATTCTGCTGACGAGGAAGAGGATGAGTTCGATGAGGTCACGACTGATTTAAACAGCGCCCGCCTCACTGGTGAGGGAGACTTTTGATTTTTTTGCGGAAGAGGCGACTTGCGCCCCGAGGCTTGCTCTAGGAATAGATGGTTGCAAGTTCCGTAAGAGCCACGTCTACCCCTGTCGTGCTCGCCGCTGGGCACCGGAAGTGCTCCTTTCTCCTCGCTGCTCGTAGACGAGGACCGCTCCGAGCTAATAATCTCCTCCTTCGCCGCTCCTCTCCTGCTGGTTTCAGTCATCGACTTGGCAGTGGCGTAGCCGTAATTTTCTCCCGTGGCATTGTATCCTCCCGCAGTCCCTTGAGTGGCCGCAGAAGACGCCACTGCACATGTGTTTTCGGGTGCGAAACTTGGACTCGTGAAGGCCCCTCCACAAGTGCCGCCTGCTCCAGGGCTTAGAACAGACTTGAGTTTCCCAGCTATGTCTCGCTCTATGATTTCTGAGTTAATCCTCTGTTCAATATCAGTGACGGGTGACTTTCTTAAAAAGTTCTGTACCCCGCGTGTAAATCCGCTAAGACCAGCACAGTTACTTCCGCCCCCACTGCCCGCGCCACTAGCCGTCTCATTATCGGCGCCCGGCACGTCAAGCGCCTCGTTACTTTTCCTTAAACTGTCTGCGTTATCTTTGTAAGCGGCCCTAGTGTTTGATTGGCTACCTGCCTCCGTGACATCCCCACCATCTCTCCCTTCCTCGCTTCGCTTTGCAGCAGCGGTGACGGCCTCCCCGGCTGTTTTTCGGGGAGATGAAAATTGGTGGTGAAGATAGTGGTGCTGATAGGTCTGCGGTACTATAAAAGGTTGAACCTCTCGGGTGCTTAGAATGGTTTTACTAACTCCGCTGTTGGGACCGCCAGGGCTTCTCTGGCGATCACCCGCGCAGGCCTCCGCTGCAAGAGTATCGATCGTCAGCGTGGTCGCCGAGCTGGCAGTGACTCCGGTCACAGCGGCTGGTCTGTGGATGGCACCACCACCTCCCGTCCCCGCGCCATCACACCCAGAGATAACATTTTGTGAGTTTTCTCCCGCCGGGCTAATGAGCGATGAATTAGCCGGAGACCGGCCGCCCGTCACTAAGAGGTTACTCGACGACTTCTGTCCACTCCGCCATAGTCCGACGTGGCGTTGAAGTGCAGCGCTACCTGCGAGAGGGTCTGATTTAGTGGCGGAGCACAGAGAGTGCTGGGAGGCGACGCCCGCGATGGGTGACTGTGGGGGTGCCGCTTTAAGCAAAGGCGTAGAAGGTGGCTGTGTTGGAATGGATGACGTGGAATATGAAAGTTTACCGGCGCCCCCTTGAATGTTTATTTGTTGAGCAGGATATAAATACTGTTGGCGCCCTGATGGAGTTGGTGGTGGCGTTTTAGGGGGCGTTGAATTCGAAGACGTTGAGGCTGGAGAGAGCTTATTGGAAAAATGTCTAAAAAATTTGCCTATCTTTTCTATTCCTGCTGATCGAGGTGCCGGAGATAGGTAACCGGGGCTGCGCTCTATTCCAGAATCCTGAGAGTTTGTGCTGCACAGCGGCTCACGTGGGCTCTCGAACAACAGACACTCACTGCTTTTACCAAGGTAGTCAGTACTCCCCGAGAGATGGCTGCCTTGTTTATCCCCAGGTGACGCCACAAGCCACGTAGAAAGAAAGTTTCCCCCTGGGCTTCTAACGAGCGGAGAATGTGGAGACAAGCCCCCGGCACTTGTATCCGTTATTTTTAAACCACCGTCGTCTACGCCTTTGACAAATGGTCCGACGATGGCAGTGGGCGAAACTCTAGTCAAAATGTTTTCCAAAGCACCAGAAGGTTTGGCGTCTGTTCCGCTAGTGTCCAGAGGAGAAGGGAGCGGCGACGGTGCTTTGCCTCTGCCTCCCTGGGGCTTATTCACTGATTCTATTTTCGGCGATGGAGAGAGCAAATTTGAAGGCGCCACCGAGGCGGGCGGCTTTTCAGTATTCTCTTGGGCGGAATTAGCACTAATGTCGACTTCTTTGATAACGACACTGTCTTGGGTGCGAAGCAGCCTGTTTTTGAGCGATGATTTTCTGGAGCTTCGCCTTTGAATCGTTAAAATATTGCAAGGTTGAGTGGCGTCAAGGTTTTTGGCGTTGACTGGAGGGGAGGAAGGGCCCTCTCTCACGCTGCTGATGTCGCCCCACCAGTATGGTGCGATGCCTGAGACCTGTTGGTGATTTTTCAAACGTTGTCTGTTGAAGTGACACAGTAGGTAGTTCGGATCCTGGTAAAAGTACTTAAAGGCCTCGTTCAGGGGCGACGACGTTTTTTCCTCCAGGACTGGCGTGAGCACCTGCGGATTCTGGGCTAGGGCCGCCGCCTGCCTCAGCTGCTGCCTCTGTTGCTCCTCTTGCCAGTGCCTCAGTGCCAGCACAAGCTCGTCCTCGCTGTCACTCTCGTCCTCGTTGGCTGCGTCTTCCTCGCTACTAGTGACATAGTCTTGCATAGAGAGGTCCTCGTGGTGCTCTAGCAGAAGCTGCTCCTGCTGCCATTTCTTTAGCGACTCTACCAGGTCCTCCTCGGCGGTGAGGTCTTCCTCGCACTCTTCGAGAATCTTCTTCTCCTCTTCCCCTTCGCTGCTATCCTCTTCGGAGTCCTTTACGTACCCGCTCCACAGGTCCGTATTGATGATGATGTTGCTGCGTGTAAGCCTGAGCGGCTGCCTTGTCTTCTGCTGCTGTGGATGCTGTGGAGATGTCGCCTTTTTCGTCGTCTGCTCCCGCTGGCTTTCTTGTGCCCGCTTCGGTGAGTCGCCTTGTCTAGACAGGTAAATGTTACTGTGGTGACGCCAGCCACCTGCTTGCTCGTAATGCCGCGCCAGGCGAGTGCCGCAGTCTGCGTCCAACCATTCCAAAACTCGCATTGATCTGTCAAAACGGCTGTCCTGTCGCCTGGACCTGTCCTCCTCTCTCCGACTTTTACCGCCTCGCGCCTTTGTCTCATACAACGGTCTCCTCCCTGCTCGCGTTTTTTGGCCCCCACCCTCGTTCCTCCCCTTCCCGGCTCTCTTACCATCCTCACCCCTCCACTCTTCGTTCAGCAGTGACTTTAATAGTTTCTTGTCCATATCATCTAATAAGTCCATCTTGACGCTTTTTTTTTTTGTTTTCTCTACTTCTCTCTCTTGATTTCTAAGGTGGGGTGGGGGGTCACAGGTCTCCCTCTTCTTCTATCACCCGAGGGCTACTCCCCATACCGATACCAGCAAAATGTCACTCCCGGAGATATGTTTGTGTACTATCATTCTCGCCTTTATTCTTCCTTCTAAGTTGTTTGTTCGCAAATCGTATAGATCTTTGATTAACATTATCCTCATAATCCATTAGCGAAATATGCAAACAAAGCTTGACTTGTATTTGTTCCTAAATATTGTAGACGTAACTGTCATTATCTGCCAATTATTAGAGCTACTGGTATCGAACAGGTATATAGTTCAGCATTCTTAACACCGGCATCTCACTCCCTCGTTGTGATCCTTATATCATACAAGTTTGTATAAAGAGATGATCTCTTTTAAATAATTCCATAATCTTATATCCTTTTAACTTAAAACATGACTCCTATTTCTTATTTTACACAAGAAAGAAAGATTGTGTTAATAGAATATGTCGTTTTTCTCAGTCTAATGTATAGGTCTGCCACGCCCCGCATTCTATTTACCAATAAAGTGTATGAATAATGTTAGTGAATTAAACGGTGTTCTAGAGATCAATGATGCATTGCTTTTCTGTATTGCAATTACTCAGACAATATTTCTTTAGATATGTTCTTCATTTATTTGAATCAATAATCTAATAATATATTTGTGTATGTCGACATTTGATATGGCGACTCCTTGACAGGCTGGAATGGGCCCACTGGTCACCACTTGATGATCCAACTTAACACTAATGAGAGACCCCTTGTGTCGCCTTCACCAAATCCATTCACTCATCCTCCTAGATGTATTGTTCTGGTAAGGGGTGTTTTTATTTCTTTTCGTTCTTCTGTAATCCAATAGTTCGTTACACTTTTTAATCGGCTAGGCTAATTAGCTAGTCTCTTGATTGAAATTGCTCAATAAAGCAACGTAAAAAAACCAACAGAAATGAAAGAGAAACTTTAAAAAAAAAAGAAAAAAGAAACGAACTGAAAGAACTTAAAAAAGCTAAGCTAAGGGAGGCAACGATTTAAAAACCCCTCACATTTTCTTTTTTTTTTTTTCAAGTGTTAGGTCCCTTTTAACATTTTTGTTTCTAGAGTCCGGCGAGTCTCTTTCTGGCCTTTTGAGTTTGTCTTGTTTTGTATCGTTTCTCTGCCTGAGATCCAGGCAACTTTTTAAAATCCCTTCCAGTAAAAACGGAAGCCGACGTTGAGGGGGGACTGCAGAAGGCGACTAGATGAAATGGCATGAAGCCTGGCAGACGTCGACATCCAAAACGAAAACAAGATTTTCGTTAGCAGAATCCAATCCATTGTCCTGAACTCCAATGCCATTACGTTTCCACCATCTTTAATTTTGCTTTCAAAGTTTTAAGTTTTAATCATCTCAATAAAGTTTGAAGCTTGCTGGTGCTTAGAGTTCATACATTGCAATCTATCCATCTTCGGCATATTGATGAACAAATCACTGAGTCGACAAACAGTTGGTCTTCATGTTCATGTTTACTTGGAATGAAGTTCTTATTGTTTATTACTTCCCTTGTAGTCCTTGAACTTCCGGTTCATAAAAAGGTCGAAGTAAGCCAACTACGGTGTTCCTTTTGTTTTTTGTTCTTGTTTTTTTGTTCCCTTTGGTTGGAAACCAAACTGTAAAGAAAAAAAAAAGCATTATCAGATCCTTAATAAACTACACAAATATGTTGATCAGGAGACTTCTGTATTACTGAATTACAATTATAATATAGACTACTTAATATCGATCTTACAGCTTTAATAGACCACTTCCTTAGATTTGAAATCCTCTAAATTATATATATACAATAGCCGAATATGACCCCCGGCCCCCGGGCCCTAGTGTGGGCATTACTGCTCTAGTGGATTGGATTTACATCTATGTTAAACATGGCGAATGTTTCCTTAACTTAATTTTTTTTTATTTTGCTACGAAAATGAAAGTACAGTGTAAAAATGGGCTCACCAGGGTAAGCCGACATAGAAAACGGGTTTTCCCGATTTGTTCAAAAGTTTCGTTCTTTAATAGAGATAAATGTGGGTATTTTTAGCGCCTTCTGTGTGTGTGTGTGTGTGTGTTTGGGGGGGGGAGGGGTGACATTAAACATACACTAAGGTCTTCGTTATGATCTAAAGAACATTTATGCCAAGTTTTACCTGACTGTTCCAGTTAATACCCAAGGAACATTTATGCCAAGGGAAAAAAATGAGCATTGATACGAGTTTGTTCTTGCTTGTGGAATAAGAAATGTGCCTTTATCTTGGTGTCTTTCTGAGTATTGTATAAGGTTGCGTTATTTGTATTTGAAGATTATGGTTTAGTGGTTTATGTATTATTGCTACTTTACTTTTTTTGTCATCTATACTGAAGTGTTTTTTAATTTAGTAATTTTAATAATGGGGGTACTCTAGCCAAATGTGAATATTCGTTTATTATAAACCTCTAAGCTCTATTTTTTGTGATAGTATTTCTGTTGTTAATTATGATCTAGGTTCACAGTCAGCAATAAACAAACAACAACCATTAGTGTCATGGCGGAGAATAATACTTTATTATATTGAACGCGTGCACCTTTGCGCACCATATCAACATCTGTGCTCTTTTTATTCGTTATAAACGTCATTATGATGATCTACTGGAGAAAAGGTGATCTGCAGGATAGTTGTAGGAGATCTGCAGGAGAGTTGTAGGAGATTAGCTAAAGAGTTGCAGGAGATCTGCAGGAGAATTGCAGTAGATATGCAGGAGAGTTGCAGGAGATCTGCAGGAGAGTTGCAGGAGATCAGCAAGAGTGTGAAATAATAGATAACAACCCTGGCTTATTCGATGACTATGTCTTAGCAATAACTTTATATATTGTTGTTGGTTCTTAGCTCTTTTAAAAATAAATACTTTGGGAACTAAATCCAAGAGAGTCGAGCCCCGATGGGTTAAAGGTCAAATGCATCGTTAGCATTTGGTCGCTGTCTCTCTTGCAGGGAGTACTCCACGCTAATTGGGAGAGCCATGCGGGCTGGCTGCTCTGACGGGGAAGGTAAAGGGGGTGAGGTGGATGACAAAAGTTTTACCCCATAAAGGCTACTATGTCATGTGACCCAGGGCCATGTTTGCGAAATAATGACAGGAATAGACGCCCAGAGAAGGGGCCAACAAAATGTCGCTAGTTGGGGGGGGGGGGGGGAGAGAGAGAGAGAGAGAGAAAAAAAAAAGCGGTCAAGTTAGTATAGTGCCATTTCCAGCACTAATAGTGGCTTCTAGTTTGAATGCATTATGAATAAGAACTGTAGTGCCGAAAATGCAATGTTATGATAAGATAAATCATTTGCATAACTTTCTTTACAAAAATTATATATGCCGATATATGTAGATGAACAATATCTTTACAGAAATCGATTGGTCATTGTGCTGGTCACACGACACCCTGCTCGTAAACCGTTGAACAAAGAAAAAGATGACCTTAACACCCTCTGCCTTATAGACCGCATGGTCTGAAAGGGGAACTTTGCATCTTGTACAAATGTTGACGCCCACGGTTGAGGGATCAGAAACCCTTCCTATTTATAAGCTTCATTCATTTGTATAGCATTTTCTTATTACTCATAGTTTTAACTTAAACAATATTAAAAAGTGATTTTGTGTTATCCCACAAACTCAGAGGCAGCCCCCATTAAATTTACCAATGGACAAGTAATATTCATAGTCATAGCCATAGTCTTGATTTGATCGATGAAAGTAATAAAATTTAAAAATCATTGGGCGCTAAAATAATAAATAATAACAATAAAATAAAATTAATTTTTCTCTTTTAAAGTTTAAATCTTTCAAAATGAATTTTTATCAAACATAACTACTTTTTCAATTACAAATTCTTTTTGTTTTTTATATATTCATATATTTAAATAGAGCCGCCTTCCTCCCTACATTGCTCTATGACTCAGAAAAATGGACAGTGTACAGAAAACATGCAAAGAAACTGAACCACTTCCACATGACATGTCTGAGAAAAATACTAAATGTCAAATGGCAAGACAAAATACCAGACACGGAAGTCTTTCGAAGAGCGTGTCTGCAAAACATCCACACAATCCTGATGCAGTCCCAGCTGTGATGGGCAGGACACGTCTGCAGAATGGAAGACCACCGCATCCCTAAACGACTCTTGTATGGCCAACTAAGCGAAGGAAAGCGCTCGCAAGGTGGTCAAAGAAAGCGCTTCAAAGACACCCTCAAAGCTTCTTTGAAGGCGTTCAGCATAGACTCAGGAACCTGGGAGACAGAGGCACATGACAGAGCATCATGGCATCACGCTGTGAAAACTGGCGCACAGATTGCTGAGGAAAAGAGAACAACGCTGGCAGAAGAAAAACGCCAGAAAAGAAAAGCATGGCAAACGACACTAGCTCCAGCTGAAATAACCTACCCAGTGAGCGGCCGAACATTTCGGGCTCACATAGGTCTCACCAGCCACACGAAGAGGCATAAAACTCCAGTGCAAAGCCCTCAGCCCCCTGGATGACAAAGTGGTCATCATCGAACCACGATGGACGAACTATACATTTATACATTCATTAATTTCAAACCTATTGATATATGAGGCAGATGATGTAAAGGTCATCTGTTTCTATGGGCCAAGGTTAAATAGGGTGTCAAGTGGCCAGCATAACGACTAACCACCTTTCCTTTCCCCAACTAATGTCCGGCACCCATTAGAGTTGAAGATTCCGAATGTAAAAAATCTCAGTCTTCACAAGGATTTGAACAAAGGAACCCCGGTTCGGAAGCCAAGCGCATTACCACTGAGCCACCCCGCCTCCACATAATCATTTAGCGTACACTAATATTTTTTTAAATAATAATTATTAACCTTATCCATACTGTTGTAACCCCGCTCCCGCGCTACACTAATGGTGCGCATCTGAGCACTACTGAACACGACTAGTGAACGACATATAAAGACAGGAAGAAGGACTGTTGTGAGCCGGCTAAAAGTCATGGGAGTCTGAACAGTTTGGTGCTGAGTGCTGTCCTGTGTGATACTAGGAAACTGTGTTGGAGACCTGGAGCGACACTGGGAAGTGTGTCGGTGGTCTGTTCTGTGTTCTGGTATGAAGTAGGACTCTTAGAACTTAAGAAATATTACTCCCTGTGACTTTATAGCAGACGTACAAGTCTAACTAGTAACTATTACTATTTGTTGATGCTTAATGATTTGATTTGATTTGTTGATTTGAGGCACATCGGCACAATTGATGCTTATACTAGTTATAATAAATAAATACATCGTTTACTGTTGTCGACCTGTCTTTCGTTGAGTGCCTGCCTTAGAGAGTTACAACAATACATTCAAAAGTAATAACGTTACATGCCATACAGAGAAACTAAAAAAAGATTTCTTCTTCTTACAAAATTAGATAAATTGGCAACACGAAAACAAATATTCTTGACCTACTTTGGGTAGTGAGCTAGTATTCACACCAATTAAGACTTTTCCCCTCCCAAATAAAAATTAATATCTCCCCTTCCATTTGTGATACAAACTAGATCTAGATCTAATAATTTTTAAAAATTAAATGGTTCACTTTCGGAAAAGAAAAAAGTAGCCTTTGCTCAGAACTTTGAATGATCTAAAATATCTTGATGTCCGATTTTCATTTTCTCTTTTAGTTTAGATTTTGAAAATCCGAGTTCATGATATTTTGCAGCTTGCAAAGTTCTGGTGCAAGGGCTACTAAAAGCAAACTTAAATCTAATAAGAGAGACTTTTTTTTGTATATAAAATGATGCGCGATAGAGCTTTTTAAATAAATGTCATTTTGTGTGTGCAATTAGTTAATTTAATATGGTGTACGATGTTTGGTCGATGACCAGTGATGTTTTCTCTAGGACTATGAGTTATGTGGTCTCCAACAGTGGTTAAATCGTGTCTGTTCGGCGAGAGTGAAATCCGTATGGAACTAGTGTGGAGCTAGAGTGGAGTCAGTTTGGAGCAAGCTTTGAGCCAGTTTGAGCTAGTGGGGAGTCTGTGCTGAGCCGTGGTTTGATTGCAGTGTCTTTGAGTGTTGTTATATTATTGTTTTGTCGGCTGCTGTTATGGTAACAAACGAATGGAGATTCGCATTTTTTATTTGTTTGTTTTGTACTTTCATAAGTTTTGTTCCTTAAGAAATGAAGATCATAGCAAAGGTCTCTTGCAAGGCGGCAGGGGAATGAAGAAGGCAGGGCTTGAACGTGGACAAGACGTCAAGGAAGGCTTTGGTTTAAACGTAGGCAAAAGGGCAAGGAATATAAGAAGGTTTTGGTTTAAACGTAGGCAAGAGGTCAAGGAATAGAACAAGGCTTTGGTTTGTATGTGGGCAACTGGGCAAGGAATACAATGAATAGAATAAAGCTTTGGTTTAAACGTAGGCAAAAGGGCAAGAAATATAAATAGGCTTTGGTTTAAACGTAGGCAAAAGGGCAAGGAATAGAAAAAGCCTTTGGTTTGTGCAACAGGACTAGGAATAGAATGAATAGAATAAAGCTTTGGTTTAAACGTGGACAAAAGGGCAAGGAATGGAAGAGAGCATGGGTTCGAACACAGAACCATCGTTATTCGGAAGCACATATCATGTTACCAAGCAGTCATCCTGTCCACTGAGGAATTGTCAGTTCGATATTGTTCAAGGCTTGATTAATGCTGCCATCATTAAACCATTATTGCATTTTACCTGCCACTTTAAGTTAACTCTATGTTACAGTGTAAAAAAAACAACTGTTTGGAGGTCCGGGAAATAAAAGTGCATGGCTGATGTTAATTAATTAAATGATATCTGACACTGGCATGGCTGAAGTTTTTAAGTTGTTGTCCTCTTCATATATCAAGGTGATTATAACATCCGTTCCGTGGCCGGCTGACACGACTTACATTTTCTCGACATTCATTTGCATCCAGTGGATTGCACAAGCCATGAATTGTTCATGTACTTCTATTATTTTTAGTGGTTTTGTTTCGTTCAATTCAACAACAAAAATCCATTTTTTTGATTAGAATTGGCAACAACAGTTTATTAAAAAAAAAGAAAAAAATAAGAACCAGATCTGTGGAAATTTACTCCAAGGTTAAAACACTGATTGTGATGGAGATGAGGCTTTAAGTAATTGCATGCGCATCAATCTTCTCACCTGTGCAAGGCGACTGTTTGTAATGAAAAACATCTCAATAATGGAAGAGAACAAAAACAACCGTGAACTATGGAATAATAGATCTATTTGCTTCAAACCACGGTTTGCTCGCTCGTAAAATGTTTTTTTTTGGTAAATGCAGTGGTGTCAAGCAGGGATGTGTGCTGGCACCTACTCTGTTTGGCATATTCTTCTCCTGTCTACTGCATTATGCGTTCAACGACATAAACGAAGGTGTGTTTCTCCATACAAGATCCCTGGAAAACTATTTAATGTATCAAGGCTGCGGGCAAAAACCAAAATTAGGAAGCTACTCATCAGGGAACTCCTGTATGCTGATGATGCAACTATTGTGGCTGATTCTGATATTCAGCTACATTCCCTGGTGGACAAACTATCTGCTGCTTGCCAGAAGTTCGACTTAAACATCAGTCAAAGCAAGACTAAGATACTTGTCCAAAACACAAACACTGCACCTCAAGTAAGCATTAATGGCCAACCACTAGAAATTGTTGATCACTTTTGTTACCTTGGCTCCATCATATCCAACAACACTCTACTGGATAAAGACGGTTGCAGAAAAGAGTCTGGGACAACATATTGCTGACTAGCAGTACTTAAGCCTTAGTCTACCTGACCTGTGTGTTGAGCACCTTGCTGTACGGAAGTGAAACATGGTCAACCTACTCATGGCAGAAAAAAAAGCTGAATGTCTTCCACCTCCGAGGCCTAAGGCGGATCTTTAAAATAAGTTGGCAAGATAAGATAACCAATGAGGAAGAACGACAAAGAGCAGGGTGCCAGGACATCCGCTCTGTTATCAGCAGCAGACGCCTTGGCTGGCTTGGCCACGTTCGTAGAATGCCAGTAGGTCGACTTCCACAGGACATCCTGTATGGCGATCTAATAGAAGTCAGGAGAGCCGCTGGTCGCCCACTTTTACGTTAGACGGATGTATGCAAACGCGACATGAAGCTCTTCAAAATCGACACTGGCAACTGGAAAGAGGTGGCATTGGATAGATCCACATGGAGAGAGAGCATAAAGGAAGGGTCACGGATTGCAGATGTCATACACAACAGAAGCAGAAAGAAGGGTGAAAATGCAACGGCGCCTGGTGATTATATATGCCTAACCTGCGATCGCAGCTGTGTATCAAGGATTGCCCTCTTTAGTCACACAAGAAGTTGCAAAGGGAAAAGATCGTCTCTCGAGACGTAAAATGCCACAAAAAAAATGTTTTTTGGGTAAATTATAATTTTTTGAAGTTCTTTTATATTTTCGCCTCAACTTGCAGTACCTTTGGACCGGTGCTGAGATGTCCGGGTTAGAACCTCTACTTGCAGTACCTTTGGACACGGTGCTGAGATGTCTGGGTTAGAACCTCTACTTGCAGTACCTTTGGACACGGTGCTGAGATGTCTGGGTTAGGACCTTTACTTGCAGTACCTTTGGACCGGTGCTGAGATGTCCGGGTTAGAACCTCTACTTGCAGTACCTTTGGACACGGTGCTGAGATGTCTGGGTTAGAACCTCTACTTGCAGTACCTTTGGACCTGTGCTGAGATGTCTGGGTTAGAACCTCTACTTGCAGTACCTTTGGACCGGTGCTGAGATGTCTGGGTTAGAACCTCTACTTGCAGTACCTTTGGACCGGTGCTGAGATGTCTGGGTTAGAACCTCTACTTGCAGTACCTTTGGACACGGTGCTGAGATGTCTGGGTTAGAACCTCTACTTGCAGTACCTTTGGACCGGTGCTGAGATGTCTGGTTTATTACTCTACTTGCAGTACCTTTGGACCGGTTCTGAGATGTCTGGGTTAGGACCTCTACTTGCAGTACCTTTGGACCGGTTCTGAGATGTCTGAGTTAGGACCTCTACTTGCAGCACCTTTGGACCGGTGCTGAGATGTCTGGGTTATAGCCTCTACTTGCAGTACCTTTGGACAGGTGCTAAGATGTCTGAGTTAGAACCTCTACTTGCAGTACCTTTGGACCGATGCTGAGATATCTGGGTTAGAACCTCTACTTGCAGTACCTTTGGACCGGTGCTGAGATGTCTGGGTTAGGACCTCTACTTGCAGTACCTTTGGACCGGTGCTGAGATGTCTGGGTTAGAACCTCTACTTGCAGTACCTTTGGACAGGTGCTGAGATGTCTGGGTTAGAACCTCTACTTGCAGTACCTTTGGACCGGTGCTGAGATGTCTGTGTTAGGACCTCTACTTGCAGTACCTTTGGACCGGTGCTGAGATGTCTGGGTTATAACCTCTACTTGCAGTACCTTTGGACCGGTGCTGAGATGTTTGGGTTAGAACAAGAGAGTGGGACCAAAAGCGGTTCTGGACTTTTTTAGTTTGGACAATTAACCCTTTCTCTCCGTACTTATTTTTCCAAGTTTTGAAGGAGTTCTTCATTTATCTCATTACTATTTCACTACCCCTGTTATGATTGGGCTTCAGTAGCTTTGTTATCTATTATCAGAAAATGTTTTATTTGGTATAGAATTAAAGGGAAATGCATGCTCTTTTTATATAATTCAAAGTCAAGTTTAAAAAAATTAGACATTAATTTAATTAAATGAGATCAAATTCAACGATGGTATCGTCGATTAGGAGAGAAAGAGTTAAAACGTTATGTTGAAATGTTTGTGATATAATAATAAATATTTGAACACTTCACGTTACGTTATAAATTAGCTACAGATCTCTTTCTAAATCGTCTTTATCTCTCATTCTATCGCTCTTTCTCTGTCATTCTCTCTCTTTCCAACTATTTCTATTATTTTCTATTTCTCTCTTTCTTCTTATCATTTTCTCTTTCTCTCTTTCTTTTTATCATTTTCTCTAATTCTATTATTCTCTGTTATTTTATATTCTCTCTTATTCTATTATTCTCTCAAATTCTAGTATTCTCTGTAATTCTATATTCTCTCTAATTTTATTATTCTCTCAAATTTTATTATTCTCTCAAATTCTAGTATTCTCTGTAAGTCTATATTCTCTCTAACTCTATTATTCTCTCAAATTCTAGTATTCTCTCAAATTCTAGTATTCTTTCAAATTCTAGTATTCTCTAAAATTCTAGTATTCTCTCAAATTATAGTATTCCATCTTTCTGTTCTCTTGCTATCCAATTCCCCATCAAATCCTGTTGGAGATGTTCACAATAATCTCAATAATGTCAAGGACGCTAAATTGAACCTGGAAATTCCCAACTACATCAAAGTAACCAATAGAAGAGCTGAACAAATTGGATGTCGCGGTGCTAAATACACTACAACCCTACACTACAACTTAAAAAAACAAGCTTACCAACACTAGATATTTATTGGTTTTCAGCAATGTATGAATATCTCCAACAAGGGACCACTCTCTCTCTCTCACTCTCTTTCTTCCACCTTCTTTTCTTTCATTATTCTATCTTTACATCATTTTCTCTCTCTCTCTCTCTTTTGCTCTCTCTTGTATCAGTCTGTCTATCCTATTCTGAAACAGTTACTTGTTCAATGTCACAAGAGTGTAGAGAATTGTATATGTGCTCTAGTCTTTCTTAGTGCAATTCAATCACTAGGAGAATGACCTTTTTTTTTTCAGTCGAAATAGGTAACTTTGCACATAGAGCCTTCTAAGTATAGTCCATATCTCTTATCGCTGCCCAACAGTTGTTTGTTGTAAATGGCGGTCACATGTCTCTCCGTAGTTCCTTTAAGTCAGTGATGCCCAAACTACGGCCCGCCGGCCATATCCGGCCCGCGACGTGGTTCCATCCGGCCCGCCGCATCGTCGGGACTAGGTGTAGAAATCTACCTTCCAAACAAAAACAAAAGTTGAAAAAATGTATCTTTACCTACGTTTGGGCCCCCACTTTTTCTCTGATGGATTGGTATCATTAACTTTAACATTTGTGTGTTTATGAACATGATATAAAGCCAACATATTTATTTTTATAAAGAAAGTGTGGCTGTTTGATAAAACAACAACATAAAAACAGCATTATAAGATTAATATGGTGGCATTCTTGGTTTGAGTCGCGAATAAAAAATTGTTAAACTATGCTTAGATATTGGAGGATCCATGGAAATATTTATCAAAAGGAGACCACAAAATGAGCCGGTGTTGCTCACATTTAGGTGAAGAGACAATGGTGTTGCGTAGCGTGTAAAAAAATATAATTGTCAAATAACCTATTAATTAAGTATCAAATCCATAGGTTTCTACCAAAATAGTTTCAGAACAATTTCATTTCAGTTTATAACTTTTCGTTTATGTGGCCCGCGAGACGAGTGTAGGAAATTATAAAGGCCCGCGGGCCGAATTAGGTTGGGCATCATTGCTTTAAGTGGCTACTTTATGTCCAGTCCTTGGATCGTTTCGACCTGTTCATGTGATGCCAACAGATTTCTTCAGTTTCCCTCTCGTTGTCGACACGAGTTCCCCTCGCCGTCATGGTCTTCCTTTCTATTCACCGTGACATTAACTAGACATTAACTAGACATTAACTAGACATTAACTAGACATTAACCAGACATTAACTAGACATTAACTAGACATTAACTAGACATTAACTAGACATTAACCAGACATTAACTAGACATTAACTAGACATTAACCAGACATTAACCAGACATTAACTAGACATTAACTAGACATTAACTAGACATTAACTAGACATTAACTAGACCTAGACATTAACTAGACATTAACTAGACATTAACTAGACATTAACTAGACATTAACCAGACATTAACTAGACATTAACTAGATATTAACTAGACATTAACTAGACATTAACTAGATCTATCTTGAAACATTGAATGATAATTATCTCCCGTAATACGGGGATATTCTCTTAAGAAACAACGTTACTTGTGCCTCGACAAAAAACCATTTTGCCAAAAAAAAAAAGGGAGCATTCATTTAAGGAGCAATGACTGTGTAACCTAAATTACAGTTACATTACAAACACTGACAAGGGAGTATTTATTGTTTCAACAGTTTCAGACGTTCTTCCAGAAATGAAGATTTTTTTTTTGTCCTGGGTTTAAGCTTACTGGACGGCAAGGGGGGGGGGGCAGGAGAAAACTAAGAGCGTCTATTCCCCTCTCAGGGGCCACTAAAAAAAAAACATGAAATAAATGAAATTACATGAAAAAAGAAAGTCAAAAAATATTTCAAAAGTTGCGCGCATCAGTCAGATAGATATCATTCGAATGTCACAACCAAACCATTGCGTAATCTAGACATCCGAATTATATCATAAGTCTCTTTCATCATATATCTAAGAGAACTATTTCCCTTCTCATGCGTCATAATCTCCCTCTCTCTCTCTCTCTCTCTCTCTCTCTCTCTCTTTTGTCTGACGTCATTATTAGACGTCACCGAACTTGACTAACTCAGCAGACTAACCAAGAGTTGCCAACTTTCTTTTTTTTTCCATTTATCCGTATATATATAAACTTCTGATAGATCGATAACCTGCAGTGCAAGGCTATATATACACCGTGGAATCTCTCTACTTTGATTGCACGTTAAATCAAGGGATGGAACTCAACCCTTACAACTTACAAATAATTTCCTCTACATCCATATTTAGCTTTTCATTTTCAACTCGCATTCCATTATGCAATGGATCGAATGGTGGGAACAATAGACTAGAAACTAGAAAGTAGACGTTTGGGGGGGGGGATGGGCATAGTTATCACACAGAGAGACAGACGGAGAGAGAGAGAGAGAGAGAGAGACGGAGTGATAGACAGAAAGAGAGAGAGAGAGAGAGAAGAGGAGCTAATACGAGAGGGGGGAAGACTGTGGATAGGGGACAAGTTGTCTGGCTAATCATTGCCCCAGGGCAACACAAGATGGGCCAGTGTCACAGCGCTTGAAGGTTGTTGGAAAGGCTAGGACAACAGACGTGCTTACAGAGAGTCCAGATATAGACTGACGAAGGAAGATTAGTATATGTAGAGGTTCTATCTATCTATCTATCTATCTATCTATCTATCTATCTATCTATCTATCTATCTATCTATCTATCTATCTTTCTATCTATCTGTCTGTCTGTCTGTCTGTCTGTCTGTCTGTCAAGGGATATTAGTATATAGGGATTATAGATATATTAGGGATTAGTCTATGTATTAGTATATTAGTATATAATTAGTATATGATTAGTATATGTAGAGGTTCTATCTATCTATCTATCTATCTATCTATCTATCTATCTATCTATCTATCTATCTATCTATCTATCTATCTATCTATCTATCTATCTATCTATCTATCTATCTGTCTGTCTGTCTGTCTGTCTATCTATCTATCTATCTATCTATCTATCTATCTATCTATCTATCTATCTATCTATCTATCTGTCTGTCTATCTATCTATCTATCTATCTATCTATCTATCTATCTATCTATCTATCTATCTATCTATCTATCTATCTATCTATGTAGGCCTAATACACGTGTAATTTACTTTACAGCCGTGGCTTGAATTCTCATATATAACTATCTAGCTATAGATAGATAGATAGATAGATAAACAGGTTGACAGACAGACAGACAGACAGATAGATAGATAGATAGATAGACAGTGTATAAGAGAAAGTGGTTTATATTACAATTAGAGCAGTTTTTGTCAACCTTTGACAGAAACCAAAATATTTTTAAAGGTTTCATTGGTAGCCTTCCTATTGACATAGCAGCTAAGGGGCCTGCGATGTAAGCCCGAGGGTTTTGGGATCAAGCAGTTTCTTGCATTCTTAACTGCAGAAACGCATTTAAAGCTCATTATTCATACTATTAGAAAAAGGCAGGTTAAAATAAGTAAAAGCAACTTGGGGGCAAGGGCCGATACTGTAATATGTCCCCTAATCGAGACACAAGTAGTGTAAGTATACCTTTATTATCTATTAGCCTATTTATCGTAATATTATTCTCGCCCTAAACGAGACCTCTTTTAGTCTGCCTACTAGTTTATACAGCATAAGAAAGCAACAGAACGATGGTGAAACGTTATTTGTTTCTTCGATTGTATTCACCCGTGCAAAATGTTTAATTTAAGATCTTTTTGAATACTGTTTTTACTTTGAAAAATATTCAAAACTTTGAGGGCAGCCGAAAAAAATGTCCTTAAAAAATAACCCATGGAAAAAAAAAAGTTTTTAAGTGATTAATTTTGTTCAATACGCATGTTTGTAACTTTTTTTTTTTTTACAAGAAATAAAATTCAAAGCTCTATATTTTTAAAAAATTACAGGAGATGTAGCCCAAATCAATTCTACTCTTAATGTTGTGTGTTTTTAGGATTCGAGTACAAATTGTGAGTTATAGTCTCAAAGATTTCCCGAGACCTAAAATGCCACAGAATATCAATAAGTAGCTTATATCATATAGATATTTAACTAATTCTGTTAATAAATTGTGAAATCTACACACAACCCTCCCACTCCCACACTAGATGGATGCAATAGCTCCACCACACCACACCCCACCCTACTCCACCTAACTGGCCAATACAAGAGAGAGGGGGGGGGCAACATAAATAAAATAAAAATAATTAGTATATATATATATATATATATATGTATTAGTATATATTATTAACAGTAATTGGTATACAAATTCTGTGATTTCTCTGCCCCGTTCTTTTTTTTTTTCAAAGTATTAAAAACAATAAATGTAAATGTGGCTAGTGAAGGAGAACATATTTCTCTTGAACAGACTCTACGTCATTGGGTATTTCCGAATACTTTCAGGGGGTGGTGTTGGGGGGGTGGGGGGGAGATGCTCGGGCTGAAAAATGTTAAGTTTGTTATAATCTAAAATAATGTAAGAAAACAAAATCGCTCTGTAAGTTGTATACAGGAGGTATTGTCTTTTAAAAATATGTCTGTCTTTTTGTATGTTTTTCTTGTTTCAAAAACATTAAAACAAAGATAAAAAAAATACGCCAGTAATTAAAAAATAGTAACTTTTAATCGTTAGTATACCCAAACAAATCCTTCATGAATAAACACTAATCATTTATAATAAAACTATATTGTGAAATTAATCAATAGTTTATCTAGTTTTGAGATCTAAATGTGACAGGTAGATAGACAGAAGGAAAGACGAAACACACAAAATCAAAAGCGGCTTCTCCCCATTACGGGAAACAATAAAAGAGGACAGTTTATCTTGAGCCAAGATTGATCTCAAAATTAGCTCATAGAGGGCAGCCTCTGTGGAAGTATTTATTGTAAACAAAACACACCAAAAAAAACAACATATTCCTTACTTATCAAGTAGAAGCTCGATTTGCTATACAGTACACTACATGACCACAAGAGAGATTCCATAAATACAATTTGAGCGGCTGATATAGAACTTTACTGGTTCTCAAAATATGGCTAAAGGGATATAATCAATAGAATAACTCTACAAAGGAAAGTTTGTATGCATTACATTCCCCTGCCATTGTTGAGTTCCGAAATTTCAAAACGAATTGGTTAGCATTCTATAGAGACTCATGACAAACAATAATACAACACAATGTTCTTTATATGTTGTTTGTACTATATCAATAGTCCATTGTATTTGTGTGTGCGTGAAGTATCACTTGGTACTCTCTCTTTCTCTCTCTCTCTCTTTTGTGTGTGTCTCTGTCTCTATGTGTGTCTCTCTCTCTGTCTCTCTCTGTCTCTCTCTCTTTTGTGTGTGTCTCTATCTCTGTCTCTCTCTCTCTTTTGTGTGTGTCTCTATCTCTGTCTCTCTCTGTCTCTCTCTGTCTCTTTCTCTCTTTTGTGTGTGTCTCTATCTATCTGTGTGTGTGTGTGTGTCTATCTGAGTCTCTGTCTCTCTCTCTCTTTCTCTCTTTCTCTTTCTCTCTTTCTCGCTATCTATTTTAGCATTATGTAATTTAGATCAATCGATCGATAACTCTATCAATATTGTTTTGATATCAATTCACAATGTTTCCATTCAAAGATCTGTGGATCGATGCAGTGTCCAGCTGGACATCGACTTGAAAGTTACTTAAGAAAGGCTTACACTTCTTGTCTCTAATTAACAAGTGGACATTTATTTGGGGTCGAATGACTCCGATAGGATGCCTGCCTGGTGGTGAGGTATACTCGCTGGACTGTCATTTGGTCGCCTCGATGGTCTTTGGTTCAAACTGCCCCCCCCTCCTCGTCATCATGCATTTTGGACCAGGAAGTAGATTATCTTCAACTCTGAAGGGAAACGTGTCAAACATGTGGCAAACATTTGACAAACATTTGACAAACATTTGACAAACATGTGACAAACATGTGACAAACATTTGACAAACATTGGACAAGAATACCGAAATGGTTCTATATACTCTAAACCAATATAAGTGTAACTATAGGATAAATAAAAATCTTTATTATAGATGTAACTTATTATGAGGTAAACACACACACAAATACTTTCATTTAACAGAGCAAACTATAAGCTAATTAAAGACAACTTAAAGACAGTTTCATATGTTTCTGTCAGCTAAACTATTACCATCCCATGTATGCTCACAGTGAGACAGACAGAAAGAGAGAAAGAAAAAAAAAGGAGAAAAAAAAGATGAAAAAGACAAAAAGGAAAATAGAAAGAAAGAGAGAGAAAAAGCGAGCGAGAAAGAGGGAGAGAGAAAATGAGAGAGAATGATAGAGAAGAAAAAACTTGTGAGGCGGATGTTAAGTGGTGTCACCACCTCAAAGTTGGTGCCATAGAGTAGAAACCCTAATTCTGTATTGTGTATGTTAATTCCATATTGTGAATCTTATTCACAACCCATGTGGCACTAAGGTGAACACTTTTGACCTTAGGCGAACCAGAGAGTTAAAGGCAGGCAGTCCACATAGAGATCTTGTAGCAAGCACTTGTATTGAAGCACTTAAGATATAAGCAGTAGAGTTAGATGTTTAAAGTAGTTGGTTATAGAATAAGTACTAAGTTGTGATATTCGTATATTACTGTTGGATTAATACTGACCATTCCTGGGTCGAATTGTATGGTGTATTCACTATGTGGTGTTATATTAAACTTATTGTGTCTGCTACACCCAGCGTCATTTTATTATTCTGTGATTTGTAACAAGAACCCAATGTCACCACCACGCCTACATTGATAACCACAGCCACATTCATAACATATAAAATAACCCAGTGACAAGTGGTCTGTGCTCAAAAGGGTTCTTTTTTATTCATAAATGCTAATTACGAAGGTAGGTGTTGTTTATTATAGAATCACATCTTTGCTCTGGATCCGATATGATTTTTAAGATTATTTAAAGGAGAAAATGTTTCCATTGACCAAGCAAAGTGAATGGTTAGTCTAGAATCTAGACGTTCTCCAGTAAGTCAAAATGTATTTAAGGAAAAACATGCAAAATATTTAGCAAAATCATTGCAATAATTATCAATACTGCAGGATTAAGCTCCCTTTTTCTACATAAAACAAAATTTATTAACTGCTCCTGACTTTCATTTTTTTAATTGAATTGTTATCGACTATAAATGAATGTGAACATTTTCAATTTTATTCGAGAATGGGAAATGGAGGAAAAGGGGAAATAACACATTTCTCAATAAGAAGCATTTATTTTTATTAATTATTATAATATATATTAATTAATTATAATTTATTATAATTAATAATGATAATATAATATAATATATAATTATAATTAATTACTAATATTTAACTACCATTCTATAAAAAAAAATTAACTCCTGTTTTCATAAATAATTGTGTAAAGTTTCAACTGGTTCCCAGAAAGGGTGTGGTAGAAATAACACATGGAAGAATTATAGACAGCCAGACAGACTGACAGACAGAGTTTATATAAGCTTTTAAAAAACATTATTGAATTTTATGTCAAAAATTCTCTTCACCAATAGAACATTTCTCAGCACTCTATGGGTCCATTTCTTTCACTGGACATGCACGGGCGAGGATGTTTTTATAAAGCTAATTCCAACTCAATCTGTCTGGTAAAAAGATTGTACACGTTATTTCTCCCACACCCAATCTGCCTTTCTGGTAAAAAGATTGTACACGTTATTTCTCCCACACCCAATCTGCCTTTCTGGTAAAAAGATTGTACACGTTATTTCTCCCACACCCAATCTGTCTGTCTGGTAAAAAGATTGTACACGTTATTTCTCCCACACCCAATCTCGGATAAAGCTAAAATTTTGCACAATTATTTCTTTTACATGCCAACACATGAATCAAAAAAAAAAATTAACCAATTAGTGAATAAACTATTGGTAATTAAATATCTTGTTTCGTATCTCGAACAAGGGAAAGAAATTCTTCTTCACTGATAAGGTGGTGTAAGTTGAATTAGTTCCCTTATGGATTGTAGAAAATGTGTAAATAACTATAAAACCTATTCTAAGCAGCTGTCTGGCACAGTGATTGCCATATTAGTTTGAGGGGCTGAGGATGCTAAGGGCCCTTAGCACTCGAGTTCGAATACAGGTATCTGACTTTCGTTTGTATAAATCTATATAAAAAAAAGCGATCACCCAGATACCCCGTTCTTTCATTCCTCACTCTTTCCCAACTAGTCCAGACAAGTGATAAGATCATAACGTATTTAGAACGCTAAAAGCATGAAATTGCGCTAAACAAAAAACAATTGGTAAAAAAAAATATTTCTAACCGCACAGATTTATTTTTGTTAGTGTAGATCTATTGCAAATTAAACAACATAACTGACTCACACTAATTGATACATCTTTAATTATTCTAACCTTTGTTTTTTAAAGTATATTTTTTTTTATTTTGCTTGTTTATATTTTAGCTTTGAAAGTGTAAAATAATTTCTCACCAAAGTTAATTTAGAATGTTCTTGGTATATAGTGACATTCTCTTATCAAAGTATATTTAGAATGTTCTTGGTATATAGTCACATTCTCTTATGCATAGAGAATTTTTTTTTCCTACGTTTTTGTTAATCCGACACAGACCGTGTCCAGCAACTGTCGGACTATTAAGGGTCTTATGTTTTTAGAAAGGACTGCTTGATTCTTAGGCCCAAGATTTCTTCACGTGGAGAGTACATTGCAGTGTAAATTTACGTAAGTCGAATGTGTATGAAGAGTTCCTTGTTAGAAAGGGTTCATGAAACAAAACTATGAAATGGGTAGACATGGGGACACAAGCTTTTTTTTTTTTTTTTAAAAACGTGTTAATGGGAACTATTTTAAAGGGCGTAACTGAAATGGTGTGTCTGGGAGGGCAGCTCCAGACAAATGGATGTCTGGATGTCTGCCTAGTCGTACAGTATCGTATCGATGGACTCGGAGGCTTGCTCTAGGATGTCAAGTCTGAAGGAACACCAGAAAACGTAAGGCAAGTCAAACACACGAATACTGTCCTGTGTAACATTCATCTTTTTAAAACACTTTACTCCCGCATACTATCATATCGTATGTTATCTACGCTTTATTTGCCAACGATTTTCATGTTTTGTTACAGGTCGACAGGAATAACACACGCTCCATGCCTGGATGTTTAAATAGTATCGCTCGAACAATAGAAGTATCGATATTTTATATTTTCGCTGGCTAGGCTAGAATAACATCAGCGTTTGGTCTTCGCAATTCTAGTGTCAACCCGGAGCTGGGTGTGTTTGTCGCGTCTGTACCCGGGATATCCGCGGTATCGATTGGGCTATTCTCAAGCCAAAAGCGTTTTCATTCTATGGATTATTAAGTGGCTGAAAGTTGTCAACTTAACTGTTATTGTCTTTGTTGCTGTTATTCAAATGTTACTTCACCTTTTTTTTATTATTTTCTTTTAAGCAAGCATAATAGGAAATCTATTTCAAGCACACACAATAGTGTCCTAGCTTAGTCGTGGGATTTTTGTTTGTCTTCAAACTAAACGGGAAAAGGAGATAAGTATAGGCGTATGAGAGTCGCGCATCTTTAGGTTCATTGGTAAACAAAAGTCTCACATTATGTTTGAGAGTTACAACAAAATTTTAGATCCCTTCGTACATTTAATCTTACTGTACTGCAGGTTTTTGAGAAATTAACCATGGATAGCACCAAGGACTGCAGTGGCGTAGCTAGGGTGGGGGCATGAGGGGGGAGAATTTGAAAATTCTCCGGGCCCCCATTTGAGGGGGCCCCAAATGAGTGGTTTTTTTACATTAAAAATTAAATATTAAGCAAAATGCAGGGGCCCCCAGAGAGGTCAAGCCCCCCCCCCGGGGCCACCAAACGATGGAAAATTCCTAGTATATCCCCTGAAGGACTGTGATAGCTCGTGCAGTGATAGCTCGTGCAGTGATAGCTCGTGCAGTGATAGCTCGTGCAGTGTAGGAGGTATAAAAGATGTGCGACTATTTTATACAAAGTTTATATTGCCTCCCTCTATCTTCTTGCACATGTCTCCCACTTCACATTCTCAGATCATGGAGAAACCTCGCAGACATATCTTTTTGTATCCATGACAACACATTTAAACAAATAACCAATTCATTAATTCATTCGTGGTAATAAATCAATTTTGATAAAAAAAAAAAAGAAAACTGGCAAGAAATCTTAAAGCGTTTAGAGATTTGGCTGTAAATATGCAGTTCTTTCCATTAAATTAATAAAACTTTTTTTTAAAACGTGTTTTTCAATATTTTGCTTGTTTTAGTTGTTTTTTTTTTTATAGAGAGAGATAGATTAGAAAGAACTTTTGAAAAAGAGAAGGTTTTAATTTCTTAATGCAATGTGAGACTTTTAGGTCCCATTCACTGATTTCGTATTCGGTGTAAATAGGTTGTCAGTTGTAGGTGAAATGTAACAAATGGATGAAATATACGAGTTAGTTCTTCCTTTAAAAGTTTTACGTGCTGTAATAACAAAGTACATTAACTTAGGAGAAGGTACCATTCGGTCGGCAAGTGACTGGACATAGGAGAAGGTACCATTCGGTCGGCACGTGACTGGACATAGGAGAAGGTACCATTCGGTCGGCAAGTGACTGGACATAGGAGAAGGTACCATTCGGTCGGCAAGTGACTGGACATAGGAGAAGGTACCATTCGGTCGGCACGTGACTGGACATAGGAGAAGGTACCATTCGGTCGGCACGTGACTGGACATAGGAGAAGGTACCATTCGGTCAGCACGTGACTGGACATAGGAGAAGGTACCATTCGGTCGGCTCGTGACTGGACATAGGAGAAGGTACCATTCGGTCGGCACGTGACTGGACATATGAAAAGGTACCACCTGATCGGTACGTGACTGGACATAGGAAGGGTACCATTCAATCGGCACGTGACTGGACATAGAAGAAGGTACCACCCGATCGGTACGTGACTGGACATAGGAGAAGGTACCATTCGGTTGGCACGTGACTGGACATAGGAGAAGGTACCACCCGATCGGTACGTGACTGGACATAGGAGAATGTACCATTCGGTCGGCACGTGACTGGACATAGGAGAAGGTACCACCCGATCGGTACGTGACTGGACATAGGAGAAGGTACCACCCGATCGATACGTGACTGGACATAGGAGAAGGTACCACCTGATCGGTACGTGGCTGGACATAGGAGAAGGTACCATTCGGTCGGCAAGTGACTGGACATAGGAGAAGGTACCATTCGGTCGGCACGTGACTGGACATAGGAGAAGGTACCATTCGGTCGGCACGTGACTGGACATAGGAGAAGGTACCACCCGATCGGTACGTGACTGGACATAGGAGAAGGTACCACCCGATCGATACGTGACTGGACATAGGAGAAGGTACCACCCGATCGATACGTGACTGGACATAGGAGAAGGTACCACCTGATCGGTACGTGGCTGGACATAGGAGAAGGTACCATTCGGTCGGCAAGTGACTGGACATAGGAGAAGGTACCATTCGGTCGGCTCGTGACTGGACATAGGAGAAGGTACCATTCGGTCGGCACGTGACTGGACATAGGAGAAGGTACCATTCGGTCGGCACGTGACTGGACATAGGAGAAGGTACCATTCGGTCGGCAAGTGACTGGACATAGGAGAAGGTACCATTCGGTCGGCACGTGACTGGACATAGGAGAAGGTACCATTCGGTCGGCACGTGACTGGACATAGGAGAAGGTACCATTCGGTCGGCAAGTGACTGGACATAGGAGAAGGTACCATTCGGTCGACACGTGACTGGACATAGGAGAAGGTACCATTCGGTCGGCTCGTGACTGGACATAGGAGAAGGTACCATTCGGTCGGCACGTGACTGGACATAGGAGAAGGTACCACCCGATCGGTACGTGACTGGACATAGGAGAAGGTACCACCCGATCGGTACGTGACTGGACATAGGAGAAGGTACCATTCGGTTGGCACGTGACTGGACATAGGAGAAGGTACCACCCGATCGGTACGTGACTGGACATAGGAGAATGTACCATTCGGTCGGCACGTGACTGGACATAGGAGAAGGTACCACCCGATCGGTACGTGACTGGACATAGGAGAAGGTACCACCCGATCGATACGTGACTGGACATAGGAGAAGGTACCACCCGATCGATACGTGACTGGACATAGGAGAAGGTACCACCTGATCGGTACGTGGCTGGACATAGGAGAAGGTACCATTCGGTCGGCAAGTGACTGGACATAGGAGAAGGTACCATTCGGTCGGCACGTGACTGGACATAGGAGAAGGTACCATTCGGTCGGCACGTTACTGGACATAGGAGAAGGTACCATTCGGTCGGCACGTGACTGGACATAGGAGAAGGTACCATTCGGTCGGCACGTTACTGGACATAGGAGAAGGTACCATTCGGTCGGCACGTGACTGGACATAGGAGAAGGTACCATTCGGTCGGCAAGTGACTGGACATAGGAGAAGGTACCATTCGGTCGACACGTGACTGGACATAGGAGAAGGTACCATTCGGTCGGCTCGTGACTGGACATAGGAGAAGGTACCATTCGGTCGGCACGTGACTGGACATAGGAGAAGGTACCACCTGATCGGTACGTGACTGGACATAGGAAAAGGTACCATTCAATCGGCACGTGACTGGACATAGGAGAAGGTACCACCCGATCGGTACGTGACTGGACATAGGAGAAGGTACCATTTGGTTGGCACGTGACTGGACATAGGAGAAGGTACCACCCGATCGGTACGTGACTGGACATAGGAGAATGTACCATTCGGTCGGCACGTGACTGGACATAGGAGAAGGTACCACCCGATCGGTACGTGACTGGACATAGGAGAAGGTACCACCCGATCGATACGTGACTGGACATAGGAGAAGGTACCACCCAATCGATACGTGACTGGACATAGGAGAAGGTACCACCTGATCGGTACGTGGCTGGACATAGGAGAAGGTACCATTCGGTCGGCAAGTGACTGGACATAGGAGAAGGTACCATTCGGTCGGCACGTGACTGGACATAGGAGAAGGTACCATTCGGTCGGCACGTGACTGGACATAGGAGAAGGTACCATTCGGTCGGCACTTGACTGGACATAGGAGAAGGTACCATTCGGTCGGCACGTGACTGGACATAGGAGAAGGTACCATTCGGTCGGCAAGTGACTGGACATAGGAGAAGGTACCATTCGGTCGGCACGTGACTGGACATAGAAGGTACCATTCGGTCGGCAAGTGACTGGACATAGGAGAAGGTACCACCCGATCGGTACGTGACTGGACATAGGAGAAGGTACCATTCGGTCGGCACGTGACTTGACATAGGAGAAGGTACCATTCGGTCGGCACGTGACTGGACATAGGAGAAGGTACCATTCGGTCGGCAAGTGACTGGACATAGGAGAAGGTACCATTCGGTCGGCACGTGACTGGACATAGAAGGTACCATTCGGTCGGCAAGTGACTGGACATAGGAGAAGGTACCACCCGATCGGTACGTGACTGGACATAGGAGAAGGTACCATTCGGTCGGCACGTGACTTGACATAGGAGAAGGTACCATTCGGTCGGCTCGTGACTGGACATAGGAGAAGGTACCATTCGGTCGGCACGTGACTGGACATAGGAGAAGGTACCACCTGATCGGTACGTGACTGGACATAGGAAAAGGTACCATTCAATCGGCACGTGACTGGACATAGGAGAAGGTACCACCCGATCGGTACGTGACTGGACATAGAAGGTACCATTCGGTCGGCAAGTCACTGGACATAGGAGAAGGTACCACCCGATCGGTACGTGACTGGACATAGGAGAAGGTACCATTCGGTCGGCACGTGACTGGACATAGGAGAAGGTACCATTCGGTCGGCACGTGACTGGACATAGGAGAAGGTACCATTCGGTCGGCACGTGACTGGACATAGGAGAAGGTACCATTCCGTCGGCACGTGACTGGACATAGGAGAAGGTACCATTCGGTCGGCACGTGACTGGACATAGGAGAAGGTACCATTCGGTCGGCACGTGACTGGACATAGGAGAAGGTACCATTCGGTCGGCACGTGACTGGACATAGGAGAAGGTACCACCCGATCGGTACTTGACTGGACTTAGGAGAAGGTACCATTCGGTCGGCACGTGACTGGACATAGGAGAAGGTACCACCCGATCGGTACGTGACTGGACATAGGAGAAGGTACCACCCGATCGGTACGTGACTGGACTTAGGAGAAGGTACCATTCGGTCGGCACGTGACTGGACATAGGAGAAGGTACCACCCGATCGATACGTGACTGGACATAGGAGAAGGTAGTACCTGATCGGTACGTGGCTGGACATAGGAGAAGGTACCATTCGGTCGGCACGTGACTGGACATAGGAGAAGGTACCACCCGATCGGTACGTGACTGGACATAGGAGAAGGTACCACCCGATCGGTACGTGACTGGACTTAGGAGAAGGTACCATTCGGTCGGCACGTGACTGGACATGGGAGAAGGTACCACCCGATCGATACGTGACTGGACATAGGAGAAGGTACCACCTGATCGGTACGTGGCTGGACATAGGAGAAAGTAACATTCGGTCGGCACGTGACTGGACATAGGAGAAGGTAACATTCGGTCGGCACGTGACTGGACATAGGAGAAGGTAACATTCGGTCGGCACGTGACTGGACATAGGAGAAAGTAACATTCGGTCGGCACGTGACTGGACTGTAGTTTGTTAGTTTACTCGCCAGCAATCAAACCCCTAGACAGACGCACCTACACAACCACCCAAAAGCAACAGGCGGTTTTTGGTAACAAGAAAGTCGTGTTGACAGGACAATGACCGAATATTAGCCGCTGCCTTCCACAGCAAACACCAATAAGGAGCTAAAGGCATTTAGTGTCTCACTTCACTCACCATATTGTGAATACTGATTTTTCTTCTCCCGGATCACGAACCCTCCAGACCAGCCATCCAAGACGCCTCTAACGTAGCTAACTATGGCCGACTTCAGTGGTAGAGTAGTTATAAATCTTGTTGCAGGACAAGATGAAACAGATTCTTCGAAATCAAAATGTAAACAGAATACTGTGATTTACAAATGGATGTTATTCCCAAAAGCAGATGGCGGAAATGCTGTTTAGAATTTTAATAAAGTGCAAGCATATGACAAAGCTACCGCCAAAGCCCGAAATCCGTTAATGTGCACATTACCTAGCTAATCTAAAAATTAACTGATAAGCTCCGTTAATGTGCGAATTAAAAGTTTTTCACATTTCACCTCTAGGCTGTAGGTAATGTGCACATTAACGGATTCCTTATCGAAAAGTTGAGAAGTTTGTTTCTCTCACATTGTTTTTTTTCAGCATCAGGTGCTCACATGTGTATATCCGTCTGAAAAGTTTGTTGACCTAATTAATTAATGGTGAAATAGATCCTAAAGAGAAAGAAAGTGTAGGTCAGAAATGACAGCACGATGAGGGCAAGAAGGTTTAAAAGAGCAAGCAAAAAAAAAAAGATTATCATTTTCTAATGCAATACAATCTAATGTGGTTCTTACTAAAACAAAGGATGCTTTTATACACTTGGTATTAAAGCGCAATGTTTAACAATTGTATGCAAAATCTATATTTGGAAAGAGATTCTTAGAGCTAGAGATTGCTCATGCTGTAGAGATATCTTTACGCCAACCAGGGTTTCTGAAATTCTGACTACAAGTTTAAATGAACCACAAAGAGGGTTAAGCGCTTGGCTTCCGAACCTGGGGTCCTGTGTTCCGAATTTCGATGAAGACTGGGATATTTGAACTTCGGGATTTTAGGGCGCTCTTGAGTTTACCCAACTCCAATGGGTACCTGACTTAAGTTGGGGAAATCAGAGACGGTTGGTTGTTGTGCTAGACACGTGACATCCTGCTCGTTAACTGTTGACCAAAGAAACAGATGACCTTAACATCATGTGCCCTGGAGAACGCATGGTCTGAAAAGGGAACTTTACAAATAGGGTCTGTTTGTCACAAAGAAAAATGTTGTCATTTAATAATACACTAGTAAGTAAAGAATTTTGTTTCATGTTTTGCGAATTCAGTTCCTTAATACTGATAATGTATGAATATAAAAAGGATCGTTTTTTAATTCTTTCTGTTACAGTTTTTTTTAATTGATTGATGATTAATTGTTAATTTGATTCAAATTTTGTTATTATCTATTTGTATTATCTTGATTCTTTAGATGTCAATAAAAATTTATTTATTCTTTAATGCCAAATGTAAGCATTAGCAGAAATTATAAAAAGGAGCGAGGTCCTTTTCTAATAGAATAAATAACGAGCTCAGAAGTTGTATCATTCTTTCTTTTGGGAAAGACATATTTAGCTGCTTATCATTTTGTTGAGTGGTACAGGTTGGAAAGTGGACAAGATGCATCATTTCCGCCTGTTAAATGAAGAGTTTCAATTTTGTTTCGAAAGCAAATATGTCTGCATACACATGCGAAATCAATTTGTCTTTCCCTTGTAGTTTGGTGTTGAGTTCATTTAGTTGTGATGTGATGTCGCATAAATAAGCCAAATCTCACAACCATGAGGGGTCGTTCAATTGTGACACTTTTTTTTATTTTTCCGTCATAAATATTTCAATTTCGTGTTTCAAGTCAAAAAAAGTTTTAACACCTTTCCTCGGCTTAACCAGCCTCTAACTTCACTGTGAAATAAAACGTCTTCATGTTCGGACTCTATTTCTGTCAGAAAATCTTTGAAAGTTCTGTGATTCAACGTTCTGTGATTTGATGAAATTTACAGAGTTGAGCACAATCATCATCACATGGTCCAGATTCAAAACCTTTCCACAGAGATTTTGTTGGTGAATGATTCAGTAAAGCCGCAGGGGTTAAGTTCCATTTGACTCAACCACTTTTTAAATAACTCTTAATGTCAGTCCGCTGTGACATCCAACCACATTTCTAGCGCCATCAGAAGTCACTCCAACTAATTTATTCCAAGGAAGAGCAAGGTCCTCTATCAGGGGCGGACTGGGTATCAAAATCGACCCGGGCATTACCATATAAACCGGCCCACAAATGGCATGTCATATATTTTCGGTGTGGGGGGGATTTTTACCCCACTCCGCAATTTATATATATATATATATATATATATATATATATTAGTGTGTGTGTATATCTAATTAATCTTCATTACATTCTGATCTTTCATTCTTTCAAGCGTTTTTTCTACCCTAGAATACTCTCTTCCTATAATTAGTGGAAAGACAGTACACACCGCCAAATGGCTGCTACGGAGTTCGGGGGAGCGCTGCAAGCTCCCTCACAAGCATTATTTCCGCTATTTTAAGCTTTAAAAATGCATATTCTGAGGTATCTATAGTGCAATTAGCCTGCTACTCTTCCTCTAAAAAAAATTCAAAAAACCAAATCTGCTATTCAATGGTGTCCAGCGACTGGTAGAAAATGGTAACTATAGTTTTGCTTTAGCTTTTCTATTGGAGGGGGGGGGGGAATGGAAACCACAAAACCCCTTTTGGATACGCTCATGAAATTTGGTGACTGTAGTTTGCTTAAGTTGGCTGCACTGGGGCAGTAAGTAAAGTTTCCCTTTCAGACAATGAGGTCTGAGGCAAGTGATGATTTAAAGACCCTCCCCTCCCGGCTACGCCCATGTGTTATATTATAGGTGTAAGCCCAATTCTCTACAAAATAATGAATTTATTTTCTAATACAAACTCTTAAATCTCACAAATTATCCGCTTCTCTACCCAAACTTGGCCCAGCGAAATCCGTTTCGCATAGGGCCCCAAAATGGTTAAGTCCTGCTATTTAGTGTTTGTAAAATGTTTTACATGTTTCGGATGTTCCTTCAGAATTGAAGGCAGTTTAGTTTTTAGTCCAAACCTCCCGCAAGACGAAGGGGGGTGGGAGCGGGCAGGGTTTGACAGTCCAGCGCGCAGCCATCCGTTGCGACGTGTGAACCCACTTGTTCTCTCCCACCCCCCTCTAGTTTTCTCGTGGACTATCCGCAGAAATAAGAGAGTGATCTTTCCTTTACTTCTTCTTCTCGTTTAAACTGTTGAGGGAAGAAGAGAATTATATATATAGATATAAATCTCCTTTCATTTAATATCGGATGTGACAGCATATAATAAATTATTGTAATAATGTTCATCATTAATGACTTCATACTAAGCATAAGTTTGCCATTAATTATAATAGTATAACGGTTGATTTAGATCTAGATTTATTTTGTAATTAAATAATATTTTTTTTGTAAGCCTTAAGTGTAGTAGCCTATATTTAGATCTATTTTATTAAAAATAAACAAAAAGAAACTCTTTCTTTTCAAATCGCAGAAAGTAGAACTTTATACCCATATTGAGCTGTGAATAAGTTGGGTGGTTTGCAATTTCGCGGCTGTAATTTTTAAAATTATTGTTGAATTTCAAACAAAATTAATTGTAATAAGAAGTTCGGGCCTTTGTGTCTTGCTGCTGTGACTTTTTTTTTATTTAATTGTCTGCATTGAAATTTTTTTTTCTTTGGTCGCGACCAGACCGGCCCATTTGGTACCGGCCCACCGGGCATTTGCCCGTTTGCCCATATAGCCAGTCCGCCCCTATCCTCTATGATGGTTGACACTTCTTTGAACAGATCTTATCCAGTTGTAGTCCCATTCATGCTCCTCATAGCTGCCAACTCCTCTGTTATATAAAAAATTGCTGTTTGTATTGCAAGTAAATACCAATAAATGCGCAGTATCAGTTATGTCAGTGGACTCGTCAGCGGCAATAGAAAACATTTCAAATTCTGCTGCTCTGTCTTTTAATTGTGAATGGAGATTGTTATCCATATTTTAAACTCGCCTTGTAATTGTCATGCGAGAAATGTTGACAGCTTCTACTGTATTCTTCTTTTCAGGACACATTTCTTCCAACCCTGCTAACAAGCACTTTTTTAAACATTCGCCATCGGAAGAAGGCTTCATTGGTCTTCTTAAGATGTGAGAAACTCTGTAGCTGGCTGTTATCGCCGAATCATTTTCTTGTCTCTTTTTGTTATATATTCTCGTCAATCGCCCCCCCCCCCCCTTTCCAATCTCTAGTCGTAACTTAGAAATCTAGTCTTCGCGGCTCAAACCAAGAATGCCACCATATGTGTTTATGTGTTTGGTTTCATAATGCCTTTTAATGTTTAGTTCTTTAAAAACAGCCACACTTTCTTTACAGATCAAACATGTTGGCATACTATCATATTCCACAAAAAGTAAAGATCTGTCCACTTTTCTTGAAAGTTTCTACATTCAGAGTCCACTTTTAGTTTCTTAGGCTCTCTCATTTCATTAAATCACAAACATTAAACAATGCGGTACCAATCGCTTTGATATCAAAAGAAAACGACCCAAAATGGTGCATCAATGATGCTCTCTGTTTCACACACAAGGTTTCAATGACACGGCTAGCTCAAGACAGAAAAGGAATTTTCCGAAAATTAAAAATAGCTGTCAAGTCTTATCGTCATTGAAAAAAACCAAACACTTCTGTTCTTAGAATAAAAAAAAAGTATTAACTATAAATATTAAAATACCAAACATAAAGATGGAATTCTTCAAGGAAAGAGTGAGAATATTTTTTCAACATTCTAATTATTTAACATTTTTTTTTACATTTTGTTCCAATGTTTTGGCCGGCCGGATAGAAGCGCGTCGCGGGCCGGATTTGGCCCGTGGGCCGTAGTTTGGGCATCAGTTTTAGATCAAAGTTCTTATGCAACGGCTACATTTTTTTCTTTTCCGAAAGTGAAACATCTAATTTTTAAAATTATCTGTGCAAGCTGATTTTTCAAGAAAATACATTACTTTTCAATGAAAAACTTCAGGGAGGTCATTTTTTTTTAAATGCCACATACTTCTTCATTATTAACTCAAGCTTCATTCATAGATTCGCGCATTGTAAAAAAGATTTTCCATTTATTCACTAACTCATGGAATAGAATGCTGTTTCAAATGTTGTTTTTAAAAAAGGATTTGGTACGAACTACTTTTTAGTTATTAGTTTCAAAAATAACGAACTACTTTTATAGCGGCTAATGACCGTGAATGTAAATTATGCCATCTTGAAAATGCTGATAACGAGAAACATATGTATTTGGAATGTCCATTATTCCTTAAAGTTAAAAGTACTGTAAGGGACTTATTAGAAGCTAACTGTGGCAACTATGTGAATGTTAACTTGTCTATTGTTTTAAACAAGCTGCCAAAACTAAAAAATAAAATAGTACGTAGTTTTAACTTGGTTATTGTTTCCAAATACAGGAATCTTGTTTGCACTAGCTGGCTGTAAGCTGTATATAATCATAAAGTGTTTGATCCTAATCACTTAGAATTGACATTTAGGAAAATTATTGATTTTAGGTTAGAGAATTATCTAGTTTGATTTTCATATGCTTGTAAAATACTCAGGCAGTATTCCAGAAATGGGGTGTTGGGGGTCAGGAATGTTTGATATTGCCTTGATTGTTCTGGGGTAGAGGATCCTTGTATCGTTTTTCTGTCTCTGGTGGTTTCAATAGTTAGGTAGTATGTCTTTGCTATTTAATAATATTTCTATTACTATTGTTATATTTTTGTAAAGTAATTAAGTATTGGTTAATCATTTTTCAATTGTTTATGATTTAATACTTGTGAATTATGAGAACTTACAAATAAAAATAAAAAAAAAAAAGCCCACAAAAGAGGAAAGAGGACCCATATGAGAGGCATATAAAGCCAAAAAAGGCAAATAAAAGAGGCCTAAGGATTCCTATGATAAAGCTAAAATTGTAAAGCGCAAATTCTGAGGTTTCCTAAAAAAAAATACAATTAATATAGATGTCATTTTAATTTAAATACTGTACAAATATCACAATCGACTTAGTCATGGTCATACTCTCGTTGT
Organism: Biomphalaria glabrata; assembly: GCF_947242115.1. Classification (NCBI taxonomy): domain Eukaryota; kingdom Metazoa; phylum Mollusca; class Gastropoda; family Planorbidae; genus Biomphalaria; species Biomphalaria glabrata. The sequence goes on along the minus strand of NC_074719.1, from coordinate 36,270,778 downwards.
TGAAAGGGAATCCCCAATAATATATTATTCTTTAACCAGCTAAGTGAGTTACATTCTTCTAAGAAAATTCAATGTGTCTTGTACTTGTTGTTGTTGTATAGACTCTCTCTCTCTCCCTCTCTCTCTCTCTCTATATATATATATATATAGATATAGATATAGATAGATAGATGTTATGTTTTCTCAGAGGTTCTCTGTTCTCTATTTAAGGTGTCTTAAAAGTTAAAGAGACCAGGGGGGAGGGCAATATAGCACGCACCTACATATAAACCCCACCTTACATTACAGACACATACTGAGTACAAAATTCAATACCAGTTTCAAGCAACCGCATTCGGAGCATCAGAACACATCCACAACCCAAGGGATCCACCGACAATTAGTCACAAGGCATTAGTTCACTTAATACTTAATAACAATAAGACTAAAAACTTCAAAATTCTTTCACGCGAGCCCAAGACACCAGCAATCTCATATTCAAGATATTATTTCATAACAAAACGCTAGGGTTAGATTAATAAAACTGTACAATAACTTCACGCGAAACCAAGACACCAGCAATCTCATATTCAAGATATTATTTCATAACAAAACGCTAGGGATAGAATAATAAAACTGTACAATAATTTCACGCGAAACCAAGACACCTCCATCATCTTTTAGTATAGCTAAAGACGTTACTTGAAAAAGTGACAAATGACAGCACGCGGGCCATAGCTTGACGCGACTTATTCAGCCCTTTTCAATGTCGGCACGAAGAGTAGAAACTCATAAAAAAAACTAGATTACAAAAACAGGCGGCCCCAATCGAATTCACCAATAAACCAGGAATATTCAAGTCTTGTTTTTTTTAGCGGCCCCCGAAAGGGGAAAAGACGCTATTAGTTTTGTGTGGCCTGTCTGTCCGTCCGTTCGTCCCGTTTAGATCTCAGAAACTAGAAGAGAAAATGAAAATCGGACATCATGATATTTTAGCCATACACTAATAGACATATAAGTGTTAATTGAGACATGTTTGGTTTACAACATTTTCCAGTAAATGACCCGGAAGTGATATTCTTTATTAGTGACGTGAATATACATATATATCTACATTCGAATAATAAAATAATAATATACCACAGCACCTCCCTACTGCAAAAAAGATGATAGCAAATGCATTTAAATGGAATGACAAGAAGGTCGAGAAAAAGGGAAATATATATACAAAATGTACATATGACTGGACAGACAGTCAGTATATATCGAAGTATAAAACAAGATACAAGTCAATTTTGGTGATCGTTCTATTCGTTGTATCTGTAAGGTTTTCGAACTTCTCTGACACATTAAAAAAAAAACAATAATAAAAAAATTCAAAATATAATTAAACTAAACTAGAAAATAAATTTAAAAATTAAATAATTGATATCACCTGTAAACGTATTAGGTGTTGAGAACTATTTGTTTCATACTTAATTATTTAGTAAAAAAAAATAAAAAGCCAGTGGAACAGAAGCGTACAATGCGCGCCAAAATGGGTGTCAAAACGCTCTGTATAACATTGTAATAACTTAAGTGAGGCTCAACGGGGCACATACATGTTTATTTACACGACATCCCACCTACACCTTCTCTTACATCTTCTCTTAGGAACAGTCTTTTCACTTCGACTCTCTCCTTGGGCGGAAATCGTTCTCTTTCTAATGTTGACATCCTTTTAGGTCTCGTCTATCACAGTGCGCACCCTCTAGCACTAGCCTGGATGGTGGAGCGCATTGAAGAGTTATAACAATATCAAACGTATCTCTTCTATTTGTTTATCTTCTGTGTAAGATTTCAATAGCTTAATGACTGTGGCTGTTCTTGTGCATATATAAATTGTCTAAACTATTGAGAGAAAGAAATCGTGAGAAGGGGGGGGGGATAGACAGGTCTTGCTGCCCTGGGTACCTGGCACACTTAAGTAGAGCACTGCATATGACAGTTTATACAAAATTGTACTGCCAAAAATTGTAATCCAAATTGTTTATGTTTTATACTGGCAAATCGATTGTTATACGTTAAATAGTCCCACAAGGTCTCAACTGTTTCAATATCTCTGATACAACACTCTCTGTTGTCAAGAGCCGACACTGCATGCATGCAATATGACCCATATAAAGGTTTCTGAGCTACGGTGGCCACGTGGTAAAGCGCTTAACTTCCGAGACTAAAGTTCGATTCTCAGGTGAAGACTAAAAGATTGCTATTTGGGGTCATGCGACTTGCTTTACTCCTTCTTTGTTGTTGTGTCGGCCTTAGGACAACACCATTAACTACAGTGACGCCCATACTTAGGACCGCGGGCAATATCCGGCCCGTAAATCAATGGCCGCAGGACATAATAATTTACTGAAGATCAGTTTCATTGGACCTGAATATTTTTGGAAGTGATGAAATCTTAGAGGCTCAATTTCATGGGCGGTGAGATATTTGTCAGTGATGAAGTCTAAGAGGCTCAGTTTCATGGGCGGTGAGATATTTGTCAGTGATGAAGTCTCAGAGGCTCAGTTTCATGGGCGGTGAAATATTTGGCAGTGATGAAGTCTCAGAGGCTCAGTTTCATGGGCGGTGAAATATTTGGCAGTGATGAAGTCTCAGAGGCTCAGTTTCATGGGGGGTGAAATATTTGGCAGTAATGAAGTCTCAGAGGCTCAGTTTCATGGGGGGTGAAATATTTGGCAGTAATGAAGTCTCAGAGGCTCAGTTTCATGGGGGGTGAAATATTTGGCAGTAATGAAGTCTCAGAGGCTCAGTTTCATGGGGGGTGAAATATTTGGCAGTGATGAAGTCTAAGAGGCTCAGTTTCATGGGGGGTGAAATATTTGGCAGTAATGAAGTCTCAGAGGCTCAGTTTCATGGGGGGTGAAATATTTGGCAGTGATGAAGTCTAAGAAGCTCAGTTTCATGGGGGGTGAAATATTTGGCAGTAATGAAGTCTCAGAGGCTCAGTTTCATGGGGGGTGAAATATTTGGCAGTGATGAAGTCTTAGAGGCTCAGTTTCATGGGCGGTGAGATATTTGGCAGTGATGAAGTCTAAGAGGCTCAGTTTCATGGGCGGTGAAATATTTGTCATTGATGAAGTCTCAGAGGCTCAGTTTCGTCGGACCGTGATTTCTTTGACTGTGGTAAGGCCCGTGACGAGCTTGCTATTTCAATAACTCCCCCCCCCCCGAAAAAAAGGGCAGGAATTTCGAGCTCTGCCTCATTCACAGCGTGCCCTCAAGGTGAAAACTTTTATACAATTTTTCTATACTCAAGTTATTCTCTATCACAAGAAGAATATATCAATCTAGTTTCCTGAGTCATGTCCACTAGTTTTTTCAAACTTTTATTAACACACTCTGTCTGATACAAATTTTAAAGACATTATTTCTCCCACTTCCCATTGTCAAGTTGAAACTTTGCACAATTATTTATTGTCGAAGAAAACAAGTCATTCAAAAAATTAACCAAAATAAGTAATCAAATTGTGTAGTAAATTAATTGTGTTTGATATCAAAAAGGTAAATAATTATAACAGTATTGAAATAAATGGCTATACATGTAGATTTATTCCCTTAGAAAAGCCTTTTCAATTTTTTGTTCTTGTTTGTTTAATTACTGGGTTTCCTATTAGGCTATGTAAGTGTTAGTGCGGATAAAATTCAAGATGTTGCAGATTTTTGTTGTTTTTAAATCGAGATTCGACGCTGATCCAACATTAAATCTGATTAAGATCAAGACTCCGAAGCAGCAACATGCAGTTCTGGATCTACTTATAAGCAACATAAACTTCAGCTTGGTGCCTCCCCCCCCCCCACCTTTTTGTTTGTGTCCTAACAATCTCCTAACGCCAGGGATTTTTTTTTCTAGCATTTTGAAGAAAGAGCAATTTTGAAAAAAAATGCTTTCTATTGATGACAAGGGGCCCCATATCTAAAATAGCTAAAGGCCTTATCTTGATGACAAGGGACCCCATATCTAAAATAGCTAAAGACCTTATATTGATGACAAGGGGCCCCATATCTAAAATAGCTAAGGGCTTTATCAAGTCAAAGTCCGGCTATTTACCACTCTCAGAATGGTAAAAAAGTAGCTTACCAAAAAAGACAAAAAAAAGAACACTTTGAAAATAGGTTTCTAATCTATTGGATGAAAAATGTCAGTAAAACTGCCATATTAATCCAATATTTAATATAATAATTGTGCAAAATTTGTGATAAAAATACTTTTTAAAATACAAAACTTATATATGGGAAAGAGACCCACATCTACATATATCTGCAAGGTACTGCAGGATTTATTTCCCTTTTTCTATATTAAACAAATTTGATTAATTATCACTTGGAATGATTCATGTTTTGTCATCGCCAATGAATAATCGTGCGCGAAGTTTCAGCTTGATCCGAAACTGGGAAGGGAGAGAACAAAACGTGTTCTACTTTGTACCAGACAGACAGACAGACAGACAGAGTGTTGATCTAAGCTTTGTAATATAATTATTGTAAAAAAAACAACAACAAAGTTTTTATAAGGGATAGAAACCTATAATTACTGCTATATCTCTGCAATATACTTCAAGATTTATCATTCTTTTCCTAAATTAAACAAAATTATTAAATTGCACTTTGATTGATTCCTATGTTTTCCACGACACTGAACAGATGTGCAAAGTTTTAACCTGATCCAACAATGGAAAGTGGGAGAAATACCGTGTACAAGATTTGTACCAGACAGAGAGACAGACAGAGGGAGTTGATATGAGCTTTGTAAAAAAAAAAAGATAAAATAGAGAGACAAAATCAAGAAGACGAGGATACATAGTGTCCACGTACGTCACGTCTGCTAATGATCACGTGAAAAGTGCCCGATATACGCCCCATTAAAAGCGCTCCCTGTCCATGTATAAGGCCACTTACACAGAAACGTGACTCTCGGCTTACTCATCCACCTGACGTTTGGTAGTAACAGTGCATTCACGGCTGGGTATTTTCTAGTAGATATTGGTCTTTTTTTTATTTGTCTCCCCTTCCTCGTGGTCAGACAGTTTGATGGCTGTCAGCAGAAACGATTCCTGGCCGTTCACAGGGAGTACGCAACGATCGACCTTCGGTTGGAGTTGTTTATTTCATTGAATTATATTCCCATTGAATACAATGTTGCTATCAACTTAACTAAGACAATATTATCGATCGTCTCTCAATCAACAAAAGCACGCGCTGTTTATAGACGTCATCAGTCAATGAAGTCATGATCGGTACATTTTTTGTTTGGATGCGGAATGCGTGGATGTGTGGCTTATATCATCGATATTAAGTTGATTTGGCTGCAGTCGGATCGTTTCTCCTTGTGGCTATGAGTCGCTCAGAAGAACATTTGCATTATTATATATATTTAGGATAATATATACAACATATACAACATATGATTCATATGTAACATATTCAACATATATTGTTCATACCCCCTGTATACTATTCTTGCAACAAAGAATACCACTATAGCATACGTTAAAGTTAGTCTTCAGGTCCGAAGATTTAGAAGGAGTTCAGTATTTCACGTGGCTAAGCAGTCCTAGTTGTGACCTACATATTTTGCCACACCCGACGCAGACAAAACTGTTTTCTACCTGTGGCCGGATTATGTTCTCTTTCCGCCGTCTACGTCTGTGCAACATATAATACACATGAAAAACACACCATTCACAGCATATACTATATACATATACATAGGTCAAGGCTTGAAGTATTTAGTGTTGAAACACATGCAACATATAATAGCTGCAATAGGGTACATACACACCTCTATGAAACATATACTTAACTTCATTGACACTTTTCATTGAAACAAGAGAAACATTTTTAAAAATACAACTAAAAATAAAGCTTATATTTAGCGTAGTTGTGTCAGTTAGTTTGGATCAGTCATGAAAATAAATTTGTAATAGATCTAGACTAACAAAAACAAATCTTTGCGATTAGAAATATTTTTACCAATTATTTTTTGTTTAACGCAAAGTCATACCTTGAGCTTTCTCAATACGCTATGATCCTATCACTTGTCTGGATCAGTTGGAAAAGGGTGGGGGTTGGGGCGGAGGAAGAAAGAAGGTGTATCTGGGTGATCGCTTTTTAAATGCATTTATAAAAACAAAAGCTTAGCGACCTGAATTATAACTTAAGGGTTAAAGCCTCCTCAACCTCCTCAAGCCTGTACTCTAACCACTATTCCAGGGAAGTGCTTATGAAAATAGAAGGTTTTATAATTATCGATTGTTTGTTTTAAACTTTTCTCTCTACAAAATTTCAAGAGGGCTAATGCAACGTATACCAATCAGTCCAATACAATTTCTTTTACTTGTTCGAGATACCAAACAAAATAATTAATTACCCATTGCTAATAAAGTAATTGATTATTTTTTATATTGATTCTTGTTTTTTTTTTTTGTTTTTTTCAGGTAAAAGAAATAATTGTGCGAAATTTCATCTTGATACGAGGTTGGGGTGTCGGAGAAAAAACGTGTACAAACGTTTTACCAGACAGACAGACAGACAGACAGAGGGAGTTAATACAAGCTTTGTAAAAAAAAAAAAGGAGCGCACAACTAGAGGCACTAGAAATGTAAAAAGCTTCTTGTATCAAACCATTTTCACTTCAAACTTCTACGTAATTGTCCTAACAGTTGAACATCTAGCCCTATGGAAACTCACTTCCGCCAGTCTGAACAAGTTCTGTCTGGGAAATATAAAAGGAGACCTAAATGACTACATCCCTATTACCGATTGCTCATATCTCAAGACGCTCGGAGTAGAAGCGAGGCCAATGGCCAACTGGAAAACTTCCCCATATTTCCTTCTCTGTGCCACATCAGCCGTGCGGGTGTCCACCAAAGGCGCCAAAAAAAAAAAGGTCTCCGAGGAACGGTGCGTATTAGTGACATGCTTGTTGGCGCCTTCTTCCATCCCCGTTAGTGCAATGAACTCGGTCCTTAAGCACCCCAACGGGACCCTTTTTGCTTATCCCCCCCCCCATTACCCTAATCTGGTCTTCTCTAACGATGATTTGCTCCCGAGCGCCTCGGTGAGACTGATAAGCATAGTCCTCCTGGTTCGTGTCTATAACATTAATTTCTCTTTTTTTTTTATTAAATTTTGGCCAAATAGCGAAATCGATAACACACAGGGTGGGTGGGGGGGGGGGGGAAACGAAATTCAGGTTGAAGCTGGGAGTAAACATGATTGGATACGTGTCTTGCCAATTAAAACTCACTCAAGAACAGATCTATGCATTAATAACTCAATGAAACTCCGCGTTAGACAAACAAGTGCGAGGTCAAAGGTCCCCCCCCCTCTTCTTCTAAACAAAACAAAAAATTGCCTATTAGCCAAAGAAGAATTATTTACACAAAATAATGAGCACACACATTTAATGACACACACTTATAAACTAGCACAAACACACACATAAACATTTGAAGAAAAAAATTAATTAATCAATAATCTGTCTAAAAGGCTTGAAAACTAATGCTGTAGAGGGGAGATAAGCGGGGAAACGAGACGTTATTGACAAGGTTAGCGGTGGAAGACAAAATGTCACACATTGTTTGTTTTTAGGTTTGTGTGTATGTGTATGTGTCTGTATCTATGTGTCTCTGTGTGTGTGTGTCTGTATCTGTGTGTGTCTCTGTGTGTGTCTGTATCTGTGTGTCTGTGTCTGTACATGTGTGTGTCTGTCTGTGTGTGTTCTGTGTGTGTCTGTATCTGTGTGTGTCTCTGTGTGTGTCTGTGTGTATGCTGCCTGCGTTCGTATGTGTTAGAATTGTTAGTGTACTTTTAATTCAATATTTTCGGATTAATTTTATGTGTGTTACAAAATGTTGCGAGTAGAATAGAAAGCAGTCAGAGAGATAGGTTAGACAGGGAGATAATTAGATTCATAATCCGATGGACACTGGACAAACAGACTGTAAGACAGACTGACGGGCTCTAGAGACTAGCAGACAAATACATACAGAGAATTGCATATTTACAGACATACACATAATCAGCCCGAGAAACGAAAAAAAAAGGGGGGGGAGATGTAGATAACTAAAGACAGTCAGACAGACAAACAGATAAGCAGATGTGACAGAGGGGCGGTAACAAATTTGAGACATGACCCATATATAGAGAGACAGAAAAATAAAAAATACATGCAAAAATACAATTAAACATACTAACATTAGGACAGATGGACAGATTGACAGATGGAAGAACAAGTCTATCAATAGAGAGACGGAAGTAGTAGACAGAAAGCAATAGGCTTCAGACAGACAGACAACAAGTGACAAGTCAAATGCTAAGTCAGACAAATGGTAGGACAAACCGACAGACATTATGGATAGATATTAGGAAAAAAACTACCAACAGACAAACGGTAAACCAGACCGATAGACGTGCCGACTGAAGGACAGACCAACTTAATCACCTACTAGCTCCTCACTTGTGTTGCTGACTTTTAAAACAGCCCTAATACCTGCAATCCAGCAAGTCAATTTCTAGCCAACTTGAGAATAAATTGCTCCAAGCAATTTGAACTTTCCAGAAAGCAATTTAAGCTAATCATCATTGTTGGAACACCGGAGCTCAATGGATGTAGCTTCCTCAATGATGTTATAGACAGTTATCCCCTTTGGTTCCGGGTAAATCTTTGCTAATTTCTCTTTATTTTTGCGGTTACAGATTTTTTCTTCTTCTAGTTCTCGTTGTGCAAGTAAAATCTATTTTAATCTTGAAAGTATCATGTTTGACTTGTATTGCGTAGAGCCACATTATCATCTTACAGAATTTCCTGGATTTTTTTTTTAGCATTTTACAAATCTTGTCTGTTTGGTACAAGTACTGAGCACGTTATTTCTCACAGTTCTCATTCTCGGATCAAGTTTAAACTTAACACAATTATTCATTGTTAGTAATGAAACATGAATCTATTTTTTTTAAATTAACCAACTAGCTAATTAAATATTGGAAATTTATCAATTTTGTTTGATAAAAAAAAAATTGTTAATAAATTTTACTGTATAGACATATATGACTGTAAATGTGGAATTCTTCCCATTACATAAGCCTTTTTTTCCTTTAAAAAGTGTTTTTATATTTAGCTTGGTTTTGGGGGGGGGGGGGGGGTAAATCATTCTTTTAAAATAAGTAGAAAAGTTAAAAAGTAACCATAAATAAATAATACGTAATTAGATCTTAAGCTTCGTTAAGGCTCTATATACTGTTGACATTGTTACCAATATGTCCAAGGCCTCTGAGGCTCTTAATAAAACTGTCCAATACTTTTTGTAACGTTGTGTGCATGTCAAGGTTGCCATATAAGTATAAACAAGAGATTGTATTCGTTGTTGTTGTTTTTTTTACATTTTGGCTTCTGGTAGCTTCGGGTTTCTACACATAAGAGTAAATAATATAATAGTTGTCAACGGGGATATTTTAGTGGAGTATCCTTGTTGTTTAGTTTACTATTTCAAAATGTTTACCAATTTTCCTCTTTTATTCTTTCCTTTTTTTTTAGGTTACATTATATCAACCCTCCACATTTCTCAAGATCGTTTTCTATTCTTTTTTTTTCTTTGAATTCTGTTACCTAAATATGTAAATCAGATCTTTAAATTGTAAAACTAAACAAAAAGAAGACTATGGGGAATAAAAATTTAACGTGAAAACTTCTAATACATAAAACGGCGTAGTTCATTTTGATCTATGAAAGCCTGGAGGAATACAACAATAGTGACATTTTTTTTTTTTAAATGTAAGAATGCGTAAATGAAAATGTCATGAGATGGGGTGGGGAGAGATAGTTTATTTCCTTTAAAAATAATAAAATCTTTAAAGAAAAATATACAAGAATTGCTTAATTCATGTTTATCAAGTATTTTTATTTTTTAAAATTATCTCATTAAATAAATATTAACATGAAAGTACATCAAATGTGTCTTCATCGTGTTTAAAATGGTTGAAGTTCTCTCTTGAGACGTTTTAGTTGCAATGAATTTAATTTTTTTTTATTCAATTGATGGTTTTCCTGCGTGCAATCAAATTGAGATTTTGTTTTGTTTTTTTCTTTTTACTATTTTTCTGCCCAATGTTTTTATATGCTATTTTTATACGAAAATTTGATTTAATAACAGCTTCTAAAACAAGAACAAAGCTGAGATGTTTAGGTGGAGGGGAATGAAGGATGAATGCAAATGTGACTTTGTTGTTTTTGACAATTTCAACAAATAGTCTCATGTTTGGTGGGTTAACTGTATAAGAAATATCAGGATGGCATGGGTTAAAAGTCTCAAAATTTGCAAATCTAAAGCGTTTGAATCTGGATTACCATGACAGGAATAAATGTACTCACGATGACAGAATTTCCCAATCTGGTCAGTTATTAACTAAAGGGGTCAATAATGTCAAAATTGCTCGGAACATTTGTTTTTCCTGGGCAGTCCTAACTAAAAGTGTTTGTTTGTTTTTAACTTCAGAGTTGCAGATAATCTACTTCCTTGTCCAAACCTCCCGAAGGACGACGGGAGATGAGAGCGGGCAGGATTTGAACCCGGAACTATCGATAAGTCCGAACGACAGTCCAGCTCAAATCGCACGACCATGCAGCCATCTCAACCATCTACTCTTTTTTTCTTTGAAGTGTATTAATTAAATATGTAAACCAGATCTTTAAAATCTGAGACTAAACAAAGAGGAGATTAGGGTGTTTAAAAATTTAGCGTGGGGGGACGAGGGTTATGTTTAAATCTTTATCGCTTTCTAAAGAATGTTTTCTCTCGACAAGGTGTCCAAGGGGTTGGTTTATTTACAACTAGTGCAACAACTATTTTGCAGGGCCGGCCTTAAGCCACTGCTACCTATGCGGCCGCAGTGGGCCCCGCACTTTCATAGGACCCGCGCTAATTCTAGGGGAAACATTTGTAATTCTTGCTATTGAACGTGATCTATGTAGGAAACAAAATTATTATGATATACTGTATGACTTTGCTACACGCAAGGCTCGTAAAGTAATTCTGTACGTAGTAAAGAATGAATAAAATGCATAGACGAATTTATTTTCTAATACAAACTATTAATTTTCCCTTATTATCCGTATCCCTACCCAAACTGTGCCACGCGAAATCCGTTTCACATAGAGCCCACGGTGGTTTAAGTCCGGCCCTGCTATCTAGTGACGGGTGAATACTACTTGTTCTCCCCACCCACTTTTTTTTTCGCCGCTAAAGTTACGTGGGTAACTCTAGTCCGACTTGCAGAAATAAAAGAGTGATCTTTCCATGACGTCTTGATGGTGTCAGGAATGGTTGAGCCCAGTAGCGAAGCATCCATGGCTCGAAGGGGTTCAATGAAACCGGGCCCACGATCATTTAAGGGCCCACACACGATGATGTAACAACCATGGGGGGCAGGGCCAGATTTACCTCTATGCAAAATAAGCTCTAGCTTATGGCCTCCATAAATATTTAGTAGGTACATACAATATTAGGACTTATATGTGACCCAAATCTCAAATAGCTTAAGGCCGTTTCAAGTCTAAATACGGCACTGTATAGCGCGTGGGGATGTCATTACTCCTGGACCCATGACTAATGACCAATTGTGGACTGCCCTACACGAGCCTTTGGGGATTACAACAAAGGGAGAAAAATAACTGCAATTTTGAAAATAAAAATGATGGTTACAAAAATTATAAAGTTTACTTAAAATATTCTAAACATTCTTAACTTTAGTTTGTGATAATTGTTTTCATCATTGTAAGGAACTGCTTTTATCATGTTTATGTGGTGACGTTACGTTGGTGGTGACATTAGGGTCCCATACTCCAATTCTTTTTTTTTTCCTCTATGTTAATAAAACCGTTGATAGTGTAAGGCCCCCCTACTTTTTTTTTCTGCTTTTATTTATAAAGTAAGCATTTTCTTTTGTCAGAAATCTAGATTTAGATTAAAAATTAGATATTTAAGAAATAAAATAAATATATTCTGTTTGTTACCTTGGGAATCCTTCTAAATTTGGACGTCTTGGCTACTTATCGTGACTGAATTTGGGAAAAGGTTTATAGCATTTTTTTTAAAAAGATAGACTGATAATTACTTTTATCATGGAATAGTGTCTTTCACTTGAATGGCTGAATTGTCGTCTGGTATGTGCACTGGACAGTCGTTCGGATGTTCTTGATCGTCTCGGGTTTATACCCTGAGACAGCATCAAGGTTGTTTGTTTTCCAACCGAATGGTAAAAAAAAAGCCTACTAATCAACAAGCTTGCCAAACCTATAGACAACATGAACGACTGAGAACGGTGGATGGTGAATACAAGGAGCCCATTGAAGAGGTTGACAATTAGTGGCTGAAAGTAACTCATCGCATGGTGAATGTTTGTTTTAACTTTAGCATGCAACAACCTTTCAGTGTGTGGCCATCGCGAAGATTATCGTTTAGGTGACACAAATAACAAAGACAATTTCTTAGCAGTACATAAATTCTTAAAAAAAAACAACACAACCTCTTATCTCGACCCACAAATTCCAAACAGATCTGCAGGGCAATGCAATTTAGAAAAAAATACTATGCGCGCCATTTTTTCTCTTTTATGGTACTCAAAGAGAATGTAAAATTTATTAAATTAGCATTATTTTCTGAAAATGTTTTGTAAACTCCGATGACGAACTAGCCAAAGAAATTACAATCAGCGAGTCATTTGTAGGCTTTTATATTTGTGAGAACCAGAAGTCTGCAGTATGGACTGAACAAACATCAGCACCTTTCAATTAATTACGATGCCAAGGTAACTGGTAGGTACGCTGATAGACTTTCTTTATTAGAGATTTCCATCTAAGGCGGAGAAACTGCAGAGATTCAATAGGCTGGCGCGTACAAGTAACAAAGTAGTAATGACTCACAATTATCAATGGCTTGCTTTTTGGTGTATCCGGTTTTAAAGAATAACGAAAGTGTTGATAAACTATGTGTTTTTTTTACATCATTTTTTGTGAATTTTACAGCACTGCAGAATCAAATTTTCAAAGGTCTTCCGCTAGTAGCTCATTTTACTTTTAAAATTTAGTTTGGCAACAAAACACTTTAACTTGACATCGTTAATTTTATCGTGAAAATGCCCCCAAAAATTCATTAGATATGGCAGTAGATACTGTAGGTCTAATGTACTTATGTTTATTTAAATCAATCACTCACAAGAATCATCAGATCAATGTGTTTTCATAGATTCATATTATGAAAAACGACATTTTTTCCCTCACGTCTGCTAATCATGACAAGTTTCAAGATGGCTTTAACTGTGTTGGTCATGTGCTAAAAGATTTGTTTTTTCCAACGAAGAACCGGAAGTTGTTAGAGAGTGACAAATCAAGTGTAAAAATTCATCCGGGAAAAAAAAATAAATCCAGATTTTTAAATTATTTTTTGTTAACATTTTTTTTTAATCCTGAAAGTTAGGATAAAAATAAAAACAAAACAAAAAAGGTGAATCAAGAATTCAGCGTTTCCCCCTGTCAGCTTCTCACCGCGGCTAAAGAATGTGGATATAACGCAATGGAAGTTGGAAAAAGCTTCACTCTAAGGCTCCTCTTTCTGTGCAATACTGTTCATGTATGGCTTGCGTTAAACAAAGGTGTCATACTACCAACACAGTGACTAATAATCCTTTTTTACAGGGAACGTCAGTCACTTATACCATAATCTCGTGACTTTCACTAATTAATGTGAGGCTTCCATTAGAGTTAGTGGATTCATGGACGTCCTACAATAACTGGGTTTATTACCTGGATTCAAACTCCTGACCTCTCGGTTCGAAAGGCCAGCGCTTAATCGACCACCGCCCCTAAATAGCGATTGGTAGAAATGTCTTGTAATTATTATGACTAAATGATCAATTTATATTTTGGTGTTGTGAATATTGACATTTAGAACACCAAAAACTTGCTCTCTTCGCTATGAATGAGACCCATAGAATTAGAGGGATCTCGGTGTTTCAAGTGGAGAGTCAGTTTGAGCCGTGATCTTATCATGAATATAGGCTAATAATAGATGTAACAGTTGATGTAATAATGAATTAATGATGGTTGTACGAAAGGATATAATAATAAATTTAATAATAAATGTAATAATAGACGTAATAATAGACGTAATAATAGACGTAATAATGAATGAAATAATGGTTGTAATAATAGATGTAATAATATAAGTAATAGTGGATGTAATTAGAATAATGAATGTAATAGAATGTAATAATAGATGTAAATCATGTAATAATTGAGGCTTTAATATATGTAGTTAGGGTGTAATAATAGATGTAATAGGGATGTAATCATAAATGTAATAATGGTTATAATAGATGTGATAACAAATGTTTTAATGGTTACAATAATGGATGCAAAAATGATGAAATAATAGATGTAATAATGGTTGTGATAAAAGATGTAATAATGAATGCCATAATGAATATAAATAAGTCATGGTGATAATTATTGCGAATTTTTCTCGCTTGTCTATTTGAATTTAATTTGAAAGTAGATCTGTTTATTGTAATGTAGGTTTGATAAGACACCGGCCTACCCCAGTAGAGGAATTTTTGTTAAGACTCCAGTACTGCCTGTACTATTATGTTTGTGTTACTGAAGCGTGTATCAGATCATGTGTTGACATGCTGATATAGTAACAACTCAGTTAGGGCCTTCTAGATACGGAGTTTATGGGGCGTGGTTAAGGAAGGGGATTTCGTGTTCAATCTATTAAATGGCTGCCATTTTGAACTTCTGATGTTTAGGACGCCCTGAGTTCACCCTACTCTAATGAATACGTTAAAGTTAAGTCGGTTGGTCGTTGGGCTGTCCACATAGCATTCTTGTTAACCATCACCATAGAATCAGATGCGCTTTACATCTTCTGCCCCAACGATAGGAAGGTGTGAAAGGAATATGTTTGTATCTTTGTTTCACTTAGATAATAACGAAGCGAATTTTAGATCTAAATCTAGTTCACGAGCTAATACTATTTCTTCTAGCATCGTCTGAATAAAAATCATTATCAAGAAAATATTGTTTGTTTGTTAAATGTTTTTACATGTTTCGGATGTTCCTTCAGAGTTGAAGATAATATACATCCTAGTCCAAACCTCCCTCTGGATGACGAGGGATGGCGCGAGCAGGGTATGAACCCGGGACCATCAAGACGGTCGAACAACAGTCTAGCAGTTCTAGTACGAATACCACAACACCAGCCAGCTATCCTGCATGCTTGTCCTTCAACATAAAGCCATTGTCCACGGTGCACAGTTAAAAGTGTCCGCTGAAAATTTCTTTATCATGATGAGTCTATATTATACTTTTATGTTACCACGCACTGACTGATCAAGAGATATCACAAACTGTAGTACGGATTCGCATGAAATTTCATACACAAGTTCCTTTTACCTTCTAAATACTCGCTAAGATCCGGTTTTGACAGATTCAACCTGACCACGCAATTCGCGAAAAACCGCAAGCTTTCTATCAAACCTTTGTATTTACCCAAAAGACCACATTTCACATATAAAGTATGCAAGGATATAGCACAAAATTAGATTTCCTGTACTTTCTTTTCCCCTAATTTTACGTTTTAAAAAAACTTTCGCTTCCTGTCAAACGCTGACTAAAAAAAAGATAATCCTAAGAGCATTAAAAGCCTATTTGTGTCTTTTTTTTTTTTGGAGTGGGAGCGGAAGCATTGTAGCAATGTCGTTTTGGTAAATTTAAAAGAGGTCAAATAAACTATTACAACTAATAAAACCAAATTGATTTTTCTTTTTATTCAGAGGAAACAATACCAAAATAAATGTAAAGTTTAGAACTGGAATGTGGCATTCCATTAACGCCTTTGGAGATTATACATGTATTACTATAGACCTGCAACTGATGGTCTAAGCGAGTCTAAGTTAATGTCTAATAGAAAAAAAAGTAAAACTAACCAAAAGGTGCTGTATACTGAATTCAATAGTTGAAAAGTGTGTTCTGAAGTTTCTATCAATCTGATGATGCTCTAAATGCTACAGGTTGTCATTCGGGGAAAAGTAAAAAAAGCTGTCCGTGTATGTGTGTTGGGACTGGGGGTAGAAGGTCAAGGTCGAACTATGCTATAAATTGAATTGAGAAGTTGCTAGAGATTATACGTAGGGCTAACATATAAGTAAAAAGAGCGAGTGACGTAATATTACATTGTAACATATACACTCATTCACGGGCTGATATGTATGTTAAAGGGAATTGTTAAAATGTGGGAAGTTACGGCCATAATAATAATAATATAAACATTGAAACAATTCATCAGTCGTAACCGGTGTGTACTGCTAGTATTGTTATAATTATTAATAAGAAATGTATGTAACTATCATCAAAATGAATGACCCAATGTTTGTTAAGTTATTTTTGTTATTATCATTAGAATTTTGTGTTTATCTGTTATCTATTGTCCCCAAACAATGTTAAAGCCATGCGTGCACTGATACCAGGACGCCTTGTTGAACAGAAACGCGCGACAAGGCCTGTGGGACAACAGAGACAACAGAAATCTGTTAGTCGTGCTGGCACATTCAAAACACGTTTCTCATTACAAAGCGAAGCATAAAGGCCTCGTCCCTCTCTCCAAACAAAGCAATCCTAACTCACCCGCAAGGCCTGCATTTTAAAATACGCTCACTCTCGGTTTGTTAGGAGGGTGTCAGATAGTTTTCAATAGTCTTTCTACGTGAGTTTGACAGTACGAGAAGGGAGGGGGGAGAGGACTGGGATTTAACAGTAGGACAGTAGTGGTCAGTGCGTGTGGGGAGAGGCTCAAGGCCGGACTTGTCACTGTCCTTTTCCTACTGATGGCAATTAAAAATGCTTATTTTATTTTAAAAATTCGTCCCTCAACCCAGCCCAAAATTACCTCAGGACGACGGGGGTTGGCAGCTGGCAGGGTATGAACCAGGGATCGTCGAGACAACCAAACGATAGTCCAGAGTGCATAACGCACCACCAGACCGGCATCTATTCTATTTAAATTACACTAAGAAACACATCTACACGTCCAGACTGTACAGCACGGTCGAGCACTGAAGGACCTTGTTATTCACATTGTTTAGTAGATTACACTTGTTTGCTCAATGGTCAATACCAGGCATTTTTCTCTTTTTTTTTTTAAAATTAGTTTTAGTCACAAAAATCGATAGTTCGTTGCCTATCTCCTTTTTTTATACATTGTCCATGATAATTGACACTGTTCATTGTTATATACCCACTGCAGCTCATCAATTAATCATTCATTATCGCAAATATAGGAGCATAAGCGAGTAATCAGAAGGAGATTAGCCTCTAATGTTGATCACAAGGAACCAAGATGTCAGATGTCTGAACACATATAAATCCGAAACTGTTATAGTTGTACTTCTATTCATTAAAATGTGGCGTCTCACTCAATGAGTTATACAAGAAGAAACTATTTTTAGCAGCCCCCGTAAGGGGAAAAAGCCGCTAATAGGTTTGTGCAAAATGTCCGTCTGTCCGTCTGTCCGTCTGTCTGTCTGTTCGTCTGTTCGTCTGTCCGTCTGTCACACTCAGATCTCAAAAACTAGAAGAGATATGAAAAATATTATTTCATCATTAAATGCGGCTTGAAAAGTCTAGGTGCAATGGCTACTTTTGGTTTTCTAAAAGCAAACCGTTTAATTTATAAAATTAATTATGCAAACGATTTTTTCATAAAAATACACAAATTCTAAAACAATTACGTAAATGTAAGGGAGGCAATGTTATAATATGCTAACAAAGATGGAAAATTTCTGTGTATTTTCAGTATCACTAAGTCAAATATATTTTAAAAATGTACAGGAAATGTTTACAACAAATATAAATAATAGTTAAAGATGTTTTTTCTGGTCAACTAGCTGCTAAAATTAAAAGAAAACATTTCTGTTTGTTTATAAAGGCTAATAATGCATTTTGTATGTAAATATCACACACATTTTTAATGGACTTTTTATGCAGCGATTTTCGTGCAGTAGCGTAACGTCGCTACATGTTCAGGTACTAAACCTATTCCTTAAACTTTTTAAAAAAAAACAAATTTTATTTATTTTTTGTTTAGTGCCACCATCCGAAGAAAAGAAGATTATTTTTGTGCGTTTTGTCTGTTGGTCGGTCTGTCCGTCACGATTAGATTAAAAAAAACTAGAACTCTAAAAGCTATTGAAAATCTGATTTACACTTTAATGTTCCTCCCATAACATCTCAATAGTTTTAAGTATCTAAAAATTGATTGTTCCGGATTTTTTTGTGCAAAACTAATCAACCCCAACAAATGTTTGTTTGCTCTTCTAATTTATATTACATTCAATTTCCATGCTTAAACGTTGCAAAAACACATTATCAATAATATGTTGTTTCGTTTTTTATGTAAATAGCATATTAATGCTAAATCAAAATCTCTATACTGACTTATATTTCATTAAGTGTAAAAATGTTCCGGATATTGTTTTATAAAACATGAATTATGCCTAATGATTGTTTGAAATCGCATAATTTACTAATATTACACTTATATTATTTGACAATGCGTCACTATAATTTGGTAATCAATATCAAATTGTTCCGTATTTTCATCTTTAAACAAATTTAAAAAATATCGACAATAGGTTGTTCAGGGCTTTAAAAAAAGTAATTTACTAGAATTGATTACTGAAAATTACTTTTTAGACATTTAATTTTCTTGCTAAAACATAACATAGAAGTTTTGTAATCGATAAAGAAAGTTCTGGATTTTGTTTCTTACAAATCGTCGCTAGAAATTTCCGAATTTATTCAAAAATCTACTAACGCCAAATAATTGTTTGAACTCCCTCTTCTAATAATAAACAAATAATCTTCTCATTTACGAAATAATGTTTTTACGGATTTTTATGAAAAATATTTTAACTCACTACTCTCTTGCAGTACATTTAACTTTCTACCTAAAACATGTAAAAATCTAATTATCGTTAATATTATGTTCCGATTTTTAAGGAAAACAGAATCCAAACACCAAAGTAAGGTATGAAAATCTCTCCACATGGCTGTAGTACATCTAATTTTTATACGAGACCATCCAAAAAATTTAATTAACGGTATTACATTTATCTGAAATTCTCTTTTTCTTTTACTATTTATACAAACATCCGGAACAATCTATTATATAAACTTTTCAATTGTGTTCATACCTAAAAATTATTGCGATGTTTTGAAACGTAAAATAAAGGTTAATCAATTTTTAATAACTTTTAGTTGTTGTTTTTTTATATCAAGATGACGGACAGACCGACTGACAGACAAAATGCAAAAACAATGCGGCTTTGATCCTTTTTAAATAAATTCTATTAGAACTCAGTGCACCAATGTCTATGAACTCTTGTTAAATATCTCGTGTAAGGTAATGGAATTTTTTTTCTTTGACGTCATATAAATGGACTCTTTAAATGTAATGTTAAAAGAACGCACTCGGTGCACCAATGTCTATTAACCCTCGAAAAATTGCTCGTATTAATGAAAACATATTTTAGTCTAACTAAGCCGTGTGACGTAGTGTTTTTTTTTCCTTTGACGTCATATGGAATGAATTCTTTAAATGAAATGCTAAAAGAACGCACTCGGTGCACCAACGTCTATGAACACTCGATAAATGGCTCGTAATGATGAAGGTGATTTTTAGTCTAGCTAGGCCGTGTGACGTAGTGTTTTTTTTTCTTTGACGTCATATGGAATCAATTCTTCAAATGAAATAAAAAAAGAACTCGGTATAGTAATGTTTATTAAGCCTCGTTATGTGACTCGTGTTTAAAAAAGGAATTATATCTTGATTTAGATCTAATCTAGATTTTTTTAAACTAGATCTAGATTTTTATTACAGTATATCTAGATCTGGATTTATATTCTAATTAAAATTATTTTAGAGTCTAGATCTAGAATTTCTAGATCTAGTTTAGACTAAAATAGACTAGATTAAGATGTAGAATTTCAATTTTTAAACTTAAAGTGTAAAAAAAAAAAGTGTAGATTTTCATTTCCAAACGTTTTGATCAATATTGTAATGTTTTAATATACTAAAACTAATCTACTATTTTTTAGTAATTTAAATTTAAATTTACGGCAAATGAATCTTTGAAACATTATTACTTTTGACCATCAAAATTAAATCACCTCTTGAATATTATTTTCAAATATGCAGATCCGAAAGGGATCCGACTTCAACGGGGGCCGCCTGTGAGTTTGTGTAACACAAACTCTCTTTGTAATCTTGTTTGAAGTTCATATAGTGTAGGCCAGTTGAGCTATGCTTCAAGCGAATCCCAGGTATAAGCTATAAATTGTTTCTTTCCGTGACATAAAATCACCTATGACATTTACTGGAAAGAATTAATTATCATCAGATTAATGTATATGCTTGGCTATAAATAATGTGCATAAAAGCTGCAGATTAACGCTGCCAATAGAACTGTTTATCTGCATGTGTACCTAATAAGTAACATACATGGCTTTTTAAAAGACTACTTTTTCAGAATATTATTTTAGAAGCCCAGCTAAAGGGTAAAAAGTCACGTTGCTTTTTGCAGTCTCTCTGACCGTTCGTCCATCTGGTGACTCATCTACTTTTAAGAAAAATTATTTATCTAAAAAAATTAACAGCATAAATCAAGGATTAACCCAGATTTAACCTAGCATTTATTCAGAATAATACCACGATTAACCCAAAATATAACCTAGCATTTATTTAGAATAATACCACGATTAACCCAGTATAAATTCAGTTCAGAAAGAAAAAGGTAGATCTGTTCAACAAATAGCCAAATAGCAATGCACCTATGTATACACTTATGACCTCCTTGAGCCGTGAAACGACTAGGGATCTATGTTAAAGGAAATGAGATGAATGGCTGGACGAATCTATCAGAGACCATTCCTTATAGAAGGCCTCAACACTGATTTGCGACGTCACAACCTGTGGGCAGTGGAGACCTATAGCTTGTTGCCACATCGTACGTATTTATGTCTTTACCGGATCAAAGAGTTCCTAGTAAAACTGTGAAGTCTGTTTCGTGTCATCTGATTTAGATTGTCGATCCAACTTTTGAAAGTACCAAGACGTATGAACCACTTAATTCCATTACGTTTGTGAATGCGCATTCAGAGTCAAGAAAGGGTCATTGAGAATGGAAACCAAGTGATGAATTGAAGAGTATTTGTAACTGATATTTCACTGTTCTATCTGCCAAGTTACTAAAACTGAAAATAAATCCCAAGCATTTTGAGTTCTGGGAATGAAAGTTCTTACAACTGAGCTTTACTAGTTATACATCTCCCACCATCCCGAGTGAAACGACATTAAATGCTTAGCACAGCTGAGACAATCCCGTGGTATTGAACCGTATTCCCTTAATACAAACAAGAAAGATTACCAAATTTTAAAAACAAGCTAAAATATTTTTTAAATCCTTTTAAAAAAATCTTTTATCTAAAGGGGAAGAGTTCCGTTTTAAAACTATATATATTGCATAATGTACAAGTTACTCCCTTATTTGATACCAAACAAATTAATTAATTAAGAAATTAATAAATAATTGACTAAATTCAAAATTTTTGTTTACAATTCATATTTTGTTAGGTACAATAAATAATTGTTGAAAGTATCAACTTGATGGGTGAACGCGTGAGGGAGAAATAGCGGTAACAATTGTTTAAGGGGGGTAAACCCAACAAATTTAGCCTACCTTTGAATGCTGAAGTATTTGTTCCCCTTGTAATGAATTACCAGGTATTAATTTTTTAATCGGTTCCTTTTTTTTATTGATTGATGTCTTGTCCATGTCAATGAATAATTGTGCAAAGTTTCATCTTGATCCGAGAATGGGTGTGGGAGAAATAACGTGTTCAAACTTTTTATCCGACAGACAGAGTAAGTTGAGCTAAGGTTTGTAAAAATCCTTTGGAAGGGTTTGAACCGTGAAGCTTTGGCTTGATAGCCTGCGTGAAAAAAAAGAGCTGATGAATGGGGTGGGGTGTGTTTAATGTAATTTCTCTCAAATCTCGACCATCTGCATTGATGACGGGACTGTTTAGTCGCCTGCTGGAGGCCCTGCTTTCTACCCCTGTCTTATACATGAACTCTCCAGATAAGTTAGACATATTTGGGATCGGCAATATATTTCTAGCATTGGGGCTACAAATAGAAAGTCTACTTTGATTGAGCCCTAGAGAACTCTTTAGTCGTAGAGTTATGCCTGGAATAAGTTTCCAGAGTTTAAGCTAGAAATAACCAAATTTGTGTTTTTTTTATAGATCGCAGACTTAAATAGAAATAGCCAACTTTGAGATCTGGAATACGCATCCAGTCCGGGGATAGGCAGCCAACCTTGATGTGGCACAGGAAGACCGCACGGAGCTTCTAGGAGTTGAAATGACCTGGAATGTCGGACTATGATAGACACGCTTTGTAAATGTCCCTACAAACCTCCTCCCACGAACACTCGAGTCTCCACCTCGGGGAAGGAAATAGAAGTGGGAGGGCCTTATTGATTGTTTAAAGTAAGATAAAAAAATTTTAATCAATAAACTTCCATATATATTAAATTAAGACTTGCTAAATCAACAAACAAAACAAAGATTGTCATCTTCAACTGACGTGAATGATTCATCGTGCTGTCTGAGTAGCCTCGCTTATTGGAAGGAACGTTTTCATACATTGCTTTCTAAGTCGAATTCAGTTCTTTTAAGTCTCAAATCTTAAATAAACATTTTCATAACATCCTTAAGAAAGAACACTGAATGCTTAAATTTGCTATTCTTTTTTTTTCTCACTTTTTGTGTTGTAAAGGTTTCATTATCCATATAAGTGTTATTCAATTATCGGGTCAATTGAGAATGATAGCTTACTATGGTATCGTGTCGCCAGCACAACATAAGATTTAGTTTACTTTCCTAAAAGAAGTAATATAAATTTGCAAAAAAAATCTTTAGGGAAGCTTGAACTGTAAACCTTTGACTTGACAACTTTTGTGGGCCTACTTAATATCATCCACGTTACCTTACTAAGCTGATGAAGATAACTTTGATGACTGTTCAGATTTCCACACATTTATACCAAAGAAAAATGAAACAAACTGAATGCGAAATGTTTAGATTGGTAAATGTTTACATCGTGATGTACCTAGTTTTGTGCCGGCTTCTTCATTGTAAAGCTTACTGACATGAATCTAAGTAGGAAATTTCTCTCTAAACAATCCTTAATTACTTTCATTTTCTTTCATACCCTGCCTGCTCTCTCTCGCTCTCTCTGCCTCTCTCTCTATCTCCCTCTGTCTCTCCCTCTATCTCTGTCTCTCACTCTCTCTCTCTCTCTCTGTCTCTCTCTCTCTGTCACTCTCTCTGTCTGTCTGTCTCTCTCTTTCTCTCCCTCTCTCTCTCCCTCTCTCTCTGTCTCTCTGTCGCTCTGTCTCTCTCTCTCTGTCTCTCTCTCTCTGTCTCTCTCTCTCAACTCTCTCTCTCTTGTCTCTCGCTTACTCTGTCTCTCCCTCTCTCTCGCTCCCTCTCTCTCTCTCTCTGTCTCTCCCTCTCTCTCTCTCTGTCTCTCTCTATCTCTCTCTCTCTGTCTCTCTCTCTCTGTCTCTCTCTCTGTCTCTTCCTCTCTCTCGCTCCCTCTCTCTCTCTCTCTATCTCTCTCTCTGTCTCTCTCTGTCTCTCTCTCTTGTCTCTCTCTCTCTGTCTCTCTCTCTCTGTGTCTCTCTCTCTGTCTCTCTCTCTGTCTCTCTCTCTGTCTCTCTCTCTGTCTCTCTCTGTCTCTCTGTCTCTCTCTCAGTCTTTCTCTCTCTCTGTCTCTCCCTCTCTCTCTCTCTCTCTCTCTCTGTCTCGTCCGCTCTCATGTCCCATTCACTACTTCATTCTAGCCTCGGGGAACAAGGAAATCTTGTCCGATCCAGTAGTTGATGTTTTAAGAGAGAAAGAGAGAGAGAGCGAGCGAAAGAGAGAGAGTGAGGGAGGGACGAAGTGGCACAGAGAAAGAGAGAGAGAGAAAGAGATTTTCTAATTAAAAACAGCTTGGACCAGAGCTATAACGAGCCATGACTGTTTTTTCTCGATCGAGTTTCTACACTTTTGACAATGACTTAGATCTGCTGGTGGGAACAGAATACCTTCAAAATGAAATGACTTAGATCTGCTGGTGGGAACAGAATACCTTCAAAATGTAATGACTTAGATCTGCTGGTGGGAACAGAATACCTTCAAAATGTAATGACTTAGATCTGCTGGTGGGAACAGAATACCTTCAAAATGTAATGACTTAGATCTGCTGGTGGGAACAGAATACCTTCAAAATGTAATGACTTAGATCTGCTGGTGGGAACAGAATACCTTCAAAATGTAATGACTTAGATCTGCTGGTGGGAACAGAATACCTTCAAAATGTAATGACTTAGATCTGCTGGTGGGAACAGAATACCTTCAAAATGTAATGACTTAGATCTGCTGGTGGGAACAGAATACCTTCAAAATGTAATGACTTAGATCTGCTGGTGGGAACAGAATACCTTCAAAATGTAATGACTTAGATCTGCTGGTGGGAACAGAATACCTTCAAAATGTAATGACTTAGATCTGCTGGTGGGAACAGAATACCTTCAAAATGTAATGACTTAGATCTGCTGGTGGGAACAGAATACCTTCAAAATGTAATGACTTAGATCTGCTGGTGGGAACAGAATACCTTCAAAATGTAATGACTTAGATCTGCTGGTGGGAACAGAATACCTTCAAAATGTAATGACTTAGATCTGCTGGTGGGAACAGAATACCTTCAAAATGTAATGACTTAGATCTGCTGGTGGGAACAGAATACCTTCAAAATGTAATGACTTAGATCTGCTGGTGGGAACAGAATACCTTCAAAATGTAATGACTTAGATCTGCTGGTGGGAACAGAATACCTTCAAAATGTAATGACTTAGATCTGCTGGTGGGAACAGAATACCTTCAAAATGTAATGACTTAGATCTGCTGGTGGGAACAGAATACCTTCAAAATGTAATGACTTAGATCTGCTGGTGGGATCAGAATACCTTCAAAATGTAATGGCTTAGATCTGCTGGTGGGAACAGAATACCTTCAAAATGTAATGACTTAGATCTGCTGGTGGGAACAGAATACCTTCAAAATGTAATGACTTAGATCTGCTGGTGGGAACAGAATACCTTCAAAATGTAATGACTTAGATCTGCTGGTGGGAACAGAATACCTTCAAAATGTAATGACTTAGATCTGCTGGTGGGAACAGAATACCTTCAAAATGTAATGACATAGATCTGCTGGTGGGAACAGAATACCTTCAAAATGTAATGACTTAGATCTGCTGGTGGGAACAGAATACCTTCAAAATGTAATGACATAGATCTGCTGGTGGGAACAGAATACCTTCAAAATGTAATGACTTAGATCTGCTGGTGGGAACAGAATACCTTCAAAATGTAATGACTTAGATCTGCTGGTGGGAACAGAATACCTTCAAAATGTAATGACTTAGATCTGCTGGTGGGAACAGAATACCTTCAAAATGTAATGACTTAGATCTGCTGGTGGGAACAGAATACCTTCAAAATGTAATGACTTAGATCTGCTGGTGGGAACAGAATACCTTCAAAATGTAATGACTTAGATCTGCTGGTGGGAACAGAATACCTTCAAAATGTAATGACTTAGATCTGCTGGTGGGATCAGAATACCTTCAAAATGTAATGACTTAGATCTGCTGGTGGGAACAGAATACCTTCAAAATGTAATGACTTAGATCTGCTGGTGGGAACAGAATACCTTCAAAATGTAATGACTTAGATCTGCTGGTGGGAACAGAATACCTTCAAAATGTAATGACTTAGATCTGCTGGTGGGAACAGAATACCTTCAAAATGTAATGACTTAGATCTGCTGGTGGGAACAGAATACCTTCAAAATGTAATGACTTAGATCTGCTGGTGGGAACAGAATACCTTCAAAATGTAATGACTTAGATCTGCTGGTGGGAACAGAATACCTTCAAAATGTAATGACTTAGATCTGCTGGTGGGAACAGAATACCTTCAAAATGTAATGACTTAGATCTGCTGGTGGGAACAGAATACCTTCAAAATGTAATGACTTAGATCTGCTGGTGGGAACAGAATACCTTCAAAATGTAATGACTTAGATCTGCTGGTGGGAACAGAATACCTTCAAAATGTAATGACTTAGATCTGCTGGTGGGAACAGAATACCTTCAAAATGTAATGACTTAGATCTGCTGGTGGGAACAGAATACCTTCAAAATGTAATGACTTCGATCTGCTGGTGGGAACAGAATACCTTCAAAATGTAATGACTTAGATCTGCTGGTGGGAACAGAATACCTTCAAAATGTAATGACTTAGATCTGCTGGTGGGAACAGAATACCTTCAAAATGTAATGACTTAGATCTGCTGGTGGGAACAGAATACCTTCAAAATGTAATGACTTAGATCTGCTGGTGGGAACAGAATACCTTCAAAATGTAATGACTTAGATCTGCTGGTGGGAACAGAATACCTTCAAAATGTAATGACTTAGATCTGCTGGTGGGATCAGAATACCTTCAAAATGTAATGGATTAGATCTGCTGGTGGGAACAGAATACCTTCAAAATGTAATGACTTAGATCTGCTGGTGGGAACAGAATACCTTCAAAATGTAATGACTTAGATCTGCTGGTGGGAACAGAATACCTTCAAAATGTAATGACTTAGATCTGCTGGTGGGAACAGAATACCTTCAAAATGTAATGACTTAGATCTGCTGGTGGGAACAGAATACCTTCAAAATGTAATGACTTAGATCTGCTGGTGGGAACAGAATACCTTCAAAATGTAATGACTTAGATCTGCTGGTGGGAACAGAATACCTTCAAAATGTAATGACATAGATCTGCTGGTGGGAACAGAATACCTTCAAAATGTAATGACTTAGATCTGCTGGTGGGAACAGAATACCTTCAAAATGTAATGACTTAGATCTGCTGGTGGGAACAGAATACCTTCAAAATGTAATGACTTAGATCTGCTGGTGGGAACAGAATACCTTCAAAATGTAATGACTTAGATCTGCTGGTGGGAACAGAATACCTTCAAAATGTAATGACTTAGATCTGCTGGTGGGAACAGAATACCTTCAAAATGTAATGACATAGATCTGCTGGTGGGAACATAATACCTTCAAAATGTAATGACTTAGATCTGCTGGTGGGAACAGAATACCTTCAAAATGTAATGACTTAGATCTGCTGGTGGGAACAGAATACCTTCAAAATGTAATGACTTAGATCTGCTGGTGGGAACAGAATACCTTCAAAATGTAATGACTTAGATCTGCTGGTGGGAACAGAATACCTTCAAAATGTAATGACTTAGATCTGCTGGTGGGATCAGAATACCTTCAAAATGTAATGACTTAGATCTGCTGGTGGGAACAGAATACCTTCAAAATGTAATGACTTAGATCTGCTGGTGGGAACAGAATACCTTCAAAATGTAATGACTTAGATCTGCTGGTGGGAACAGAATACCTTCAAAATGTAATGACTTAGATCTGCTGGTGGGAACAGAATACCTTCAAAATGTAATGACTTAGATCTGCTGGTGGGAACAGAATACCTTCAAAATGTAATGACTTAGATCTGCTGGTGGGAACAGAATACCTTCAAAATGTAATGACTTAGATCTGCTGGTGGGAACAGAATACCTTCAAAATGTAATGACTTAGATCTGCTGGTGGGAACAGAATACCTTCAAAATGTAATGACTTAGATCTGCTGGTGGGAACAGAATACCTTCAAAATGTAATGACTTAGATCTGCTGGTGGGAACAGAATACCTTCAAAATGTAATGACTTAGATCTGCTGGTGGGAACAGAATACCTTCAAAATGTAATGACTTAGATCTGCTGGTGGGAACAGAATACCTTCAAAATGTAATGACTTAGATCTGCTGGTGGGAACAGAATACCTTCAAAATGTAATGACTTAGATCTGCTGGTGGGAACAGAATACCTTCAAAATGTAATGACTTAGATCTGCTGGTGGGAACAGAATACCTTCAAAATGTAATGACTTAGATCTGCTGGTGGGAACAGAATACCTTCAAAATGTAATGACTTAGATCTGCTGGTGGGAACAGAATACCTTCAAAATGTAATGACTTAGATCTGCTGGTGGGAACAGAATACCTTCAAAATGTAATGACTTAGATCTGCTGGTGGGAACAGAATACCTTCAAAATGTAATGACTTAGATCTGCTGGTGGGAACAGAATACCCTCAAAATGTAATGACTTAGATCTGCTGGTGGGAACAGAATACCTTCAAAATGTAATGACTTAGATCTGCTGGTGGGAACAGAATACCTTCAAAATGTAATGACTTAGATCTGCTGGTGGGAACAGAATACCTTCAAAATGTAATGACTTAGATCTGCTGGTGGGAACAGAATACCTTCAAAATGTAATGACTTAGATCTGCTGGTGGGAACAGAATACCTTCAAAATGTAATGACTTAGATCTGCTGGTGGGAACAGAATACCTTCAAAATGTAATGACATAGATCTGCTGGTGGGAACAGAATACCTTCAAAATGTAATGACTTAGATCTGCTGGTGGGAACAGAATACCTTCAAAATGTAATGACTTAGATCTGCTGGTGGGAACAGAATACCTTCAAAATGTAATGACTTAGATCTGCTGGTGGGAACAGAATACCTTCAAAATGTAATGACTTAGATCTGCTGGTGGGAACAGAATACCTTCAAAATGTAATGACTTAGATCTGCTGGTGGGAACAGAATACCTTCAAAATGTAATGACATAGATCTGCTGGTGGGAACATAATACCTTCAAAATGTAATGACTTAGATCTGCTGGTGGGAACAGAATACCTTCAAAATGTAATGACTTAGATCTGCTGGTGGGAACAGAATACCTTCAAAATGTAATGACTTAGATCTGCTGGTGGGAACAGAATACCTTCAAAATGTAATGACTTAGATCTGCTGGTGGGAACAGAATACCTTCAAAATGTAATGACTTAGATCTGCTGGTGGGATCAGAATACCTTCAAAATGTAATGACTTAGATCTGCTGGTGGGAACAGAATACCTTCAAAATGTAATGACTTAGTTTGTGGTGTCATCGTTCAATACAACAAACATAAAGCACGGAATAGTTCCATTGGAATGGCTAAGACTATTATCATACAATAGTGAGAAGTTCGGAATAAAGGGACGTATCTCATTGTGTCAGTGATCGCTTTTTAAATGCATTAAAAAAAATTATACCACCACTTCAGTCAAGTACAATTTCTTTCCCTTGTTCGAGATACCAAACAAAATAATTAATTATCGATAGTTAATTAACTAATTGTTGTTTTTTTATATTGATTGCTTTGTTGTCAGGTAATAGAAATAATTGTGCAAACTTTCAGCTTGATCCGAGATTGGGTGTCCGAGAAATAACGTGTACAGACTTTTACCCGACAGACAGACCAGTGAGTTGATGTAGGCTTTGTAAAGAAAAGTCCTTCCTGCATGACCTCTAAGCAATCACCAAACTCTTTGTATTTCACTGTGTTCAGGGATGGTGTGGTTGAGGAAAAACGTTAAAACTGGTGGCGCCTTAAGATTCACGCACACACACACTTCTCCATTATAGCCAATGTGTGCAAATAATTCTAGGATTTTTTTTCCTAGGGCATGATTTACGGAAGGGCGGGAGAGGTTACTGCCAAGGGGTCTCCGCAAGAGAAAGGTCAGCACAACATATTTACGAAAAAATCTCGATTTCGACGGTTCAGAAACTTTAAAGTATTTTTGCTATCTTCAAATTATTTGTTTCGCACTTGAAATGTTACGTTTGGCATGACTTCCTTGCTTAACAAGTGTCCACTAGTATTAATACGCGTGTCTGTAATTTAGTGTTTGCCCTATATTAAGATGGCTCAAAAAGCCGACAAATGCTGGGCAGCACTGAACTAGATCTTTTAAATTATTAGCTTATTTATAAGACTAGATTTAAACTTTCTGAAGAATTAATAAAGGGCATCCTAATTTATCAGAAGGGGAAACGACTAGTGCGTATTCTCTCCAAGCCACGATTCCGGCGTGTCCTCAATTGTTAATGGATATACAAATCTCATTAAAACTTTCTTTTTTTTTAACGAGTTTTATATCAAATCACTCTGTCTGTCTATCTGGCAAAAAATTGGTACACGTTATTTCTCCCACTACCCATTCTCGTGTTATGACATGATTAGGAATTAGTTATTTGTTTCGGGAATAAGGGGAAAGTTTTAATTAGCGCCAAGTGACGTGACAGATCTTTAAAAAATAAGAACGCTCTAAGTGACGCTAAAAGGAAGACGCTTCTTGTAGAGTAGTAGACTTGAGTACAATAGATATACTGATTTACGACATAACTGACATCGGACGATTCCCTTCTTGAGTATTAAATATTTTTATAGAACAACATATCAGCGTCGACTACATATTTGATTGTTTCGGCCTTTCGCCGGTGTTACTGAAGTAGTTGAGTTCAGCGTTACTTCCAGTCAGATCTACACTAGACATATTGCCAAGCATCAACACCGCGCGGAAGCCTTAACACTCGGAACCAGTTGAAACTTTACTCAATTATTCGTTGTCGATGACAACACAGGAATCAATAAAAAAAGATGAAACAATTAGTTAATCAATTAGTCATGATTAATTAACTTTGGTTTATATGGAAAATGTACTAAATCGTCGGCGGGCGACCCGTAACATTAATCACGCACAGTCGCACCCCATCAACAAGCCAAAAAGTTTCAACTACTTATAGAATAATAAATGGAGGCGCTGTGACTGAGCTGTTAAGCACTTGGTTCGCCAACTTGGGGTCCCGGATTCGAATCCTGGTAGAGACAGGGATTTTTTATTTCTTCAACGTACCTCTGAGTCCACCCAGCACTAATGGCTACATGAGTAAAGGTTAAGGCACTTTGTCGTCGTCCTGGCTACATGACACCTTCATTAACCTTGAACCGCAGAAACAGAGATACAACATCTACACTATAGACCGCATGGCCTGAGAGGGGAACTTTCAAGAAGAATAAAAACTTTACATTTTTTTAATAAATACTTGAACTTCTCAGTGGCGGAGGTCAAGCCAAGCTGAAATTTTGCACAATCATTTCTTTCCCCTGACAAAACAAAATCAATAATTTAAAAAAAAATGAGTAAACTATTGGCAATTAATTATCTTGTTTGGTTTCGAACAAGGGAAAGAAATTGTACTCGAATGATGTGGTGGTATAAGTGAAATAAACCACTTTTATATTTTGTAGGTCGCCGCTTTAGAAGTTTTAAGCTAACACTATATAACCATAAAACATTCTATTTTCATAAGCAATTCGCTGACAGAGTAGTTAGTAGATTGGCCTTAGTAGGTTTTAGCCCTCGAATTCGAATTGGGGTCGTTAACCTTTTTTTTAAATATGTATAAATGCATTTAAAAGCGATCACCCAAATACACATTTCCTTCTTCCCCTCCCGCCTTTCCAACTAGTCCAGAAAAGTGATAGGATCATTGAGCAGTGAAGCTGACAGCATGAAATTGCGCTAAACAAAAACAATTGTTACAAATATTTGCAATAGCACAGATTTATTATTGTTAGTCTAGAGCAGTGGTTCCCAAACTTTTTTGTCTCATAGACCCCTTGCCATGTTTTCCAGTTTTCGGTAGACCCCTGAATTTTTTTTTTTTTTATTTCATTATTATCAAATGTGTTTTCTTGCAGATATGTATGTACATTGATGATATTCAAATTAAAATGAAGCAAAAAAAAATTAATATGCATGACATGAATTGACTAAAAAAAAAAAAAAAAAAAAAAAAAAAAACTATTGGTGAAAAAGTTTGATAATAAAATTTTCATACTGAGCTTCAATTTAGGTTTAACGTTAGACCTTCTCGACTAGATAATGTTTGACAAAGTTAAATTTGGAAAATAAAAAAAAAATTCATGCTGTCCAATGCATGCTACATTCCTTAAATCCTCCTAAGAAACACTGAGATAATGACTTCGTTTTGACAAAACTTAGGTTATCACCTTGATACAGCAAATAAACTACATTAAATTATGAAACAAAGTCTGTTAAATAGACTATGTCCGATTCCCGCTAATTTTTTTTTTTTTTTTTTTTTTGGTTTTAAAATTGGATCTTTAGCACCCAAGAACTCAAATATTGTCACACTGTTTAAGTCACACATAAGCCTTTTGACAAATATCATACTTCAGTGTGATGGAGCCATTGATCAAAAAGTAGATCTTTATGATTTCTTGATTCATAACAAAACGAAAAATAAGATAGTAATAACACACTATATTATCACTATATTGTAGCAACCAGGAATTTTTATTATGATATCTGATATAGGCAGGGCTTTTTTTTGTGATGGTACACACCGCTATGGCATACGGGCACCTTTTTGAAAAAATTATTATTTTTGTCGTATTTTAACGTATATTATTAATTTGTAGTATTTAAAAGTTAGGCAATCAACTACTGAGTACCGGCACCTACTTTTTTTTTTTTTACAAAAAAAAGCACTGGATAAAGGATTGTGTAAAACAGGTTGCAAAACCTCTTCAATGGCTGGCAAAGTCTATTTTTTGCCTACAGTGTGCAGTTTTCTAGAGTTTGATAAAGTAAAGTATTGTAAAATGTTCACAAACCTCTTCTCTTTTGTGATATTCAATCAAACATTTCAAATCTCAATCTATTATTATCTCAATCTATTATATCATAATGTATAATTATATGTTGACGTTGCCTCAAAGGATGTTCCAGATTTAATGGTTTCATAGCGACATGACTTTAAACTTTATTGCATAAAAAGCACAAATGCATTTGCTTGTTTCACAAGGACAAAATGAAGCCAAAGTTCTAATAACCAATGGACTTTCTACAATTCTTTTCAGACTCGGTCATGTACAAGATTAGGTACTTTCATACAGACAAAATTAAGCTAATTAAAATAAGATGTTAAAATTGTAAAAATAAAATCATTAGACTAACAAGGCTAAAATTCAAAGGATTAACTAAGGTACAAATCATTAACAGAAAATTAAATTTAAAGTTTAGACATGCTTAAATGAGATCCACTATCGTAGACCCCCATTTACAGGTCATAGACCCCCAATTAATTTTTTCACCTCCGTAGACCCCTTGGAAGTCCTCGTAGACCCCTGGGGGTCTATATGGACCACTTTGGGAATCACTGGTCTAGAGTCTAGATCTATTACAAATTTACATACACGACTGATACAAATTAATTGATGCTTTTATTATTTCCGTGTGAATTTAGAAAAAATATGCGACAAGTGCTGCTTAAGCAAAAGACGCAATCATTTTAGACCATTCTTGAAACATAAAATGCGGGTATATCTAATTTTCAATTTTTTATTCTTATTATACATACTAGAAAACCATTCGTATTACAAAATAAGTAACAATAAAGCCCCAAAAAGAGGCAAAGAAAAGAGGCGTAAGACCCAAGGAATCATATGATGG
Source organism: Biomphalaria glabrata (assembly GCF_947242115.1). Taxonomy (NCBI): domain Eukaryota; kingdom Metazoa; phylum Mollusca; class Gastropoda; family Planorbidae; genus Biomphalaria; species Biomphalaria glabrata. The sequence continues at coordinate 36,237,080 of NC_074719.1, read as the reverse complement.
TAAAGCTAAAACTGAATAGCGCAAATTCTGAGGTTTCCTTTTTAAAAAGAAAAAAAAAACGTGATTTTACTACATTATATTTTATAACATTATATACACCCAACCAGCTAATATATCAATATTCATATATATATATATATATATATATATATATATATATATTTGATTCTGATAACAAGATGTGATTTCTACAAATTATTGGACCGCCCCCCCTCGAAAGTTTATGCCATCGCCACCTCCCCATTCTACCAGATTGGCCATACGAAGGTGGCGAAATAATCTAAAAATAGGTCGAAATATTAATAATTAGTATATATATATATATATATATTATTAACATAACTAATAAATTCGTATACAAATTTTGTGATTTCTTTACTAAAATTCGTCCAACCCCTCACCCTTGGGGGGGGGGGTCGGCTGAGTGGGGGGAGCGATGGCCCTACCGCACCCCTTGTATCCGCCAGTGTACAGGTTAAACTAAGCCCATGCTGACAAACAAAGCTTTCACCATCAAGTGAAAATGATATCACCAATATTTTAGATATGCTCGGACCAAAAGGGCTTTCTGGCAGGTCAAAGAATCATAGATCCTCTATAAGCATATCATTCCATACGCTAGAACAAATTTGCACAAGTGCTCCTTCTTCCCAGGTGTGGGTTGGCCGAATCAGCCAGTAAAACCAACGACTTAGCAGAGTTTAAGTCATGGATTAAAATGCATGACTTTATTGAGTGGCGTCACTAGGGGAGTGCTGGGGGTGCCATTTTCCAAAAAAAAAAAAATACCAACTTAAAAATGTGACAGAAGCAAGATCATAAAACATAGGAATGGTTGAACAAAATTATTCTTAATGGGGAAAAATCATTAGCAAGATTTTCTTGTTTGATAAAAAGTGGGCATGTCCACAATGAGAAATTCGCGAGAAGACTGAAGGATATTTATCAGGCTTTCAAATTTGGAACATTTTGGCAGCCGGACAAAAACAATTGACGAGGAAATCATTGCTATGATTGACGTTTAGATGAGAAAACAGAGGAACATCTTGCACTTATATATGGCTTACTATCGCATTGTTTCTAGCAAAGCAAAAGTTGGTATAAGGTGGCGAATTGATGAAGACTTTTATAATAATAATAATAATAATAATCTTTATTATCCGTATGGAAATTTGTCTTACAATTTGTGCATTACACCAAACAAAAAACATTATAACTATAAGAAACCAAAGTGTACATTCACACCAGACTCACTCATAATTTACATGTGACAAAGTTTATACCAGATTGTTCTTATTTAATGATTGGATTGCCAGGGGAACAAAAGAGTGTTTGTGTCTGTTTGTCTTTGCTATCGGTGTCTTGTATCTCTTTTGTGATGGTAAAATCACAAAATCCTGACACAAAGGGTGATTCTTTATTTCGAGGATCTTGTTAGCTTTTTTAGAGATGTTTGTCTCAAACAACTGCCCAAATGGGGTTTGTTTTTTTGCCAATGATTTTGCCAGCAGCATTTAGGATTCTATTAAGTTTATTTTTATTTTTAATGCTCAGATTGCCATACCAGGCAGTGATATTGAAACTTAAAATATTGCAGATGTGAGCGTGATAAAACATAGCCAAGGCCTTTTCGCTAACATTAAACGAGGACAGTTTTCTTAGTAGTCGTAATCTTTGCTGCCCTTTTTTGCTGATATAATCAGTATTTGCAGTAAAATTTAGTTTATTGTCTAGGATAGTACCAAGGTATTTAAAGGTTTGCACAATTTCAATAGTCTCTCCAGCTACAGAAACAATATCATTTTCCTTCTTGTCCCTACCTTATCATTTCTTTGTTTTTTTTTTTACATTTAATAATAAAAAATTATCTTTACAGTATTCTTCAATGTGTTCTAATTCTTTGAAATACTCATTTACGTCTGAGCTCTCTGAGAGCAGGGCAAGAAGAGCTGCATCATCAGCGAATTTTGTGAAGGAGCAACAAGAACTATCGGATTGAAAATCATTGGTGTACAAAATGAACCACAATGGCGATGTCACAGCCCCCTGGGGCGCCCCTGTGTTAACTATGCGTTCATTAGATATAACATTGTTTACCCTAACCCTCTGAGCTCTCTGGGTCAAAAATTCATTAGCCCATAGTATTATGTATGGACTAATCTGCAACGCTTTCATCTTTTCAATGAGTAAATGAAGTTGTATAGTGTTAAAAGCTGATGAGAAATCAATAAAGAGCAATCTTACATAAGTGTTCGGTAAGTCCAGATGTTTGTAGACACAGTTTAAAATATTTAGGATGGCATCGTCTACACCTTTACCCTTTTGGTAAGCAAATTGTAAAGGGTCTAACTTATTACAAAGATCATTCAAAGATTCATCCAATTTTTCTAAACATTTAGACACAATGGAAGTAAGTGAAACAGGTCTATAGTCATTCATTTCCTTCGGTTTGGAAACCTTTGGCACAGGTACAATTATAGATGACTTCCACACAGGTGGTATCTCATGGTTTAGTAATGAAGTAGAAAAAATATCTTGGAAAGGTTCAGCTAGTTGTTCAGCACATTCTTTTAGATTCGCCCTTTTATTCCATCAGGCCCACCAGCTTTCATTGGGTTGACATTTTTGAAAATGTTACAAACTTGCTCTTTAGTAATCGCCAATTCTAAGCAGTTGTTAACATTGACATCCTCAAGGGCTTTGAGTCTTAGATAATTAAAATCTTTCGTGTCGAAGCGACAATAGAAATCATTTAACTCGTTGGCCAATGTTTTTTCGTCTCTTGTAGCAAGATTATTTTTAATTTTAACTTGTGCTCCTGCCATTTTGTTCATGATGCCCCATGCCTGTCTCATGTCACTTGTATTAATTGAGTCTTCCAGTTTGGTGCGGTAGTTTCTCCTCCCTTCCTCAAGAACGACGTTGAGATTTCGTTGAGCAATTTTTCTTGTCTGTCCATCGCCACTCATAAATGCTCTTTTCTTTTTGATTATTTCCCGTTTTATTTTTGCAGTGACCCATGGTTTATTGTTGGGGTATATCTTGATGCTCTTAGTGCTGACACACATGTTTTCACAGAATTTGATGTAATTTGTCACTGCGTCGACCCATTCTTCCAGATTTTCATAAATAATGGAATTTTTTTTTCTTGGGATTGTGGAAATGTTATCCAAATATGAGCCAGTGCTGAAATAAAAACTTATAAGATTGCAAGGGAGCGATGAAAAAAAAAAAAAGTACTTTTCAAGCTTGTATAAATGTTTTAGCAAACCACTTAAAGGATATACTTATCAGAGACATAAATGCTGCGAGGTACTCTGGTAGCTCGTAATACAGCACACATAACATAGATCTCTGAAGTTGTAAGATATATTAACAGTAGCAATGGTAATGTTGAAATGACTGAAATGTTGTGGGATATTCCTCTTGAAGTGGACCAAAAGCTGATGGTAGCAGTTCTGATCAGTTAAAACGCCCGGAAAGAGATTGCTATGAAGAGCTCAAGGTCTTGGTAATGCAGCTACAAAGTCAAGAATCCATGAAGGAGTGCAGTCAGTATAAATGAAGAACAGAAAAGAAACTTGAAGGATGTGCACATCATTTATTTTAGCTATTTGGTCAAAATTCATAATCAGAACATGCTTCTAACATACATTTTTTCGGTTTTCTAGAAAAAAGTTTTCTTTCTTTGCAGCTTTTACCAATAGAGGGGGGGGGTATTTTAATTGATGCTAGAGTGTCCTATGAACAACTCGCTGGTGTGCAAATCGTGTTGCTGTTTGACTCATGAAAGATTTTATGAAAGTGTGACGGCGAAACTCTTTGCCGTCGCTCTGAAACTAAAAACACTAGAGGAGCAGCGCAAAGACAGCTGTCTGCGAATACATGCAAACCTTTCATTGCTTGACTTTCTTGTTGGCAGATGTATTGGGGGAAAAGTTTAAAAAACTGAAGAGTACCTTAAAATTAAAATGTTAATTATTGACAAAGTGGTGGCTAAGCTAGAGAACTTCATTGACTCTACGAAATATGTCACAAGTTAGCTCAAAATATTATTGAGATCATTTTTGTCAAATCAAACTAGCATGTGATTGCAACTGAAAAGTTTTAAAAGTAAGACAATATCAGGAAAGTAAATCTCAAGATGCCGGATTCCCTTTTCAAATAGAGAACACGAGGTTAATGCTGAGTGCATCAATCTCTTTTATACTGAGTGCATCAATCTCTTTTATACTGAGTGCATCAATCTCTTTTATACTGAGTGCATCAATCTCTTTTATACTGAGTGCATCAATCTCTTTTATACTGAGTGCATCAATCTCTTTTATACTGAGTGCATCAATCTCTTTTATACTGAGTGCATCAATCTCTTTTATACTGAATGCATCAATCTCTTTTATACTGAGTGCATCTATCTCTTTTATACTGGGCCAGACGACAAGGTATGTGAACTTGAAGACATTTACAGGCAGCAAAGTTTTGAAGGACGTCAACAGATCTCTACCAGCCTTTGATTTAAACCTTTCACTGTTTCTTACCAAATGCATGTCTACGTGGCATATGACATGTCTACGTGACGTCGTGTGAAAGAAGCTTTTCAAAACTTAAGTTAATTAACAACTATTAATAACTTTTAAAGAACGAATTTCAAATCAAGCAATTATGTCCATTGAATACGAAGTCGCAAAATAGATTGAGTTTAAAGTTATTTATGTTTTCAGATTTGAAATCCTGAAAAGGAAATTTAAGTTTTTATATTCCTAAGTTATTGTAGACTTTTAAATGTTGACATTAAAAAATAATTTCTTTTCAAGTTTTTGTACCGATCAATATACTTTTCATAAAGTTGCATTTTTTTCAATAGTCGTCCTCGGGAAACTACCACTATGTGTGACTATAATGTTTCCAATAGGAGCTCTTCAAAGTTTACTAAGGAAAGCTTGTTCAGTTGATATTTAATTTGTTTCTAATTTTAAAATCTTACATGTTAATCTATGTAATAATTCACGATAAAATGTCAGCGACAAAAAAAATGAAAAAAGAATCGACATTCATTTTAACTTTGTGTAACAGCAACCAACGAACTGTATTACTGCGCAACAAAGAACAAGCCGACGATAGGTTCTATTGGGAAGAGTGGGCCTAAATGGAACGCTGGGGGGGGGGGGGGGTGACACCCTGATCTTACCGCACCAAGTGACACCCATCCTAGTGACGCTACTGACTATATTGACACGTCAAATGCGTAAGATGTAATTACCTTTTTTTTTTTTTTTAGATAAGATAAGAATATTCATAAGTGGGCAAGGCACGTGGATATTTAAATATATTTTTTCGCTTGTCCCGAAAGTAGCGAATAATATTAAAAAAGCAGCATTGTATTGAATAATAATCCTCTTTATTAGTTCAAAGACAGGTAGGTTAGCATTTCTAAGAAGACATGTAATATTGTTGAAAGGTGTAAACATAATTCTTCTACCATTTTTGGGAAGGATATTTTGATAGATAATATGGTCATTCCAACAATTATCTAGCTCCGTCACACGAAACAGAGCTTCCATCCTATGTTGTATTGGAACTGAGCAATCATAAGTTTGATTTTATTTTTAAAACCACAACTAGATGTAAACAAACATATTAGATTAGTCCATAAAAAGTAAGACGGTGGGATTAATTTACAGAATATTAGAATTTAGATACAGGCTCTCAGGCTGAGTTCACTGGACAGGTGAGGACCCTTGTTATGCGGGGTGTGTATGTATACATATGTTGAATGTAGGAAGTGCTTAGCGATTGGTAGTGAATGAAGCCAAATAGGTGGTATTGTGTCGTCACTTGATCTTAGTTAGGGGAGACGACTCTAGAACGTGAGATTGAAAGGTTGTCTTATTGTAGTTCGATTTTGTTTTTTAAAAAAAATATTATTACTGAAGTCTGTTACATTTATTTCAATTTATCATATGCCGATTTGGTCTACATTATAAATAATTAGTTAAGATATATTAGAACTACAGCGGTTTAGTTGTCTGCCAGCAGTTTGGTCTCACAGATACACAACCGGTAACAACAACCCTTGAAATTTCCACTACAGTTTATTACTAAGAAATTCTGATTTGGAAGATTAACCAGCATTCAGAATGAAACATCACATTACTTATGTCCCTTTGTTCACACACTTCAGAAATTTATTTCATGAAACCTTTCTAATAACGAACATTTAGTACATATTAAACTGAATTGATTTTACAATGTGAAGTACACCAACACTGAACCGTCCGACAGTTACGGGACATTGTTACTGTCGGATAATGAAAAAATTCTCTCTACTAAAAAGAATGCAACCGTATATGGCATACCATATGCCAAAAACATTCTAATTATTATTTAATTAGATATTCTCTGAGACTATCAAAGCCATAATATAAGACAAATGTGGGAGATTCACTCAATTTAAGAGTCCCTCTATTGATGTCGTCTCATGATTATTGTATTTTTCCTAATGTCTTAAATAGTAGGTCGCCCGATGGCATAAATCGAAGAAATAGCAGTGGAAGTTTCACCTATTTTGTTCTGGAAGAGACAATGTCTGATATGTTTACGTTAGCCAAACTAGCCTGCCACCACACAAAATGTAACATCACTTAATTATAACAGCAGGAACATTGTCAAATAGTAATAAAATCAATCAGAACAAGAGCGGACTGGCCATATGGGCATTCGGGCTAATGCCCGGCGGACCGGTACCCAAATAGGCTGGTAGGGCCACGAAAGAGCCGCATGGATGCCACTATGGCACGCATCAAATTGATAAAGCTTTTATGAAACCTGTTTTAATGTTACACATTTTCCTAATAATGCGATAGCCTACATACGTAGATAGGCCTAGAATTGTATACCCATCATAAGATATACAAGTTGTGAGCCGGATTGAATAGAAATGCCTGGGCCGAGTTCGACGTCCAGTCCGCCCCTGAGACAGACACTAAAGAACATCAAGAAACAAATTAAGAGATATAAGACACTAGTCTCCCATGACGCATGTGAAGCTGATGGACACATCGTCATCAATTCATATGAATAAGTGTGTTGGTTTACAAAGTGTTGGAGTATCAAGAGTTAACTGTCTTCATAACGCAGCCACAGCTTGGAAAGTTACCTACAGATTCAGTTTTGGAATGACCCATAGGAATATAAAAGGTGCCTCTTTTATATAGCGTCATAACGTGAAGGTCTCGGAATCATACTTAGTTCTGGTGAGAACCATAAAATGACCAGCTATCTGCTCATTTCTTTATAGGGAATAAGAAACAGAGTAGTAAAGAAAGAAAGAAAGAAATATAGATAGATAGATAGATAGATAGATAGATAGATAGATAGATAGATAGATAGATAGATAGATAGATAGATAGATAGATAGATAGATAGACAGACAGACAGATAGATAGATAGACAGACAGATAGATAGATAGATAGATAGATAGATAGATAGATAGATAGATAGATAGATAGATAGATAGATAGATAGATAGATAGATAGATAGACAGATAGATAGATGATAGATAGATAGATAGATAGATAGATAGATAGATAGATAGATAATAGATAGATAGATAGATAGATAGATAGATAGATAGATAGATGATAGATAGATAGATAGATAGATAGATAGATAGATAGATAGATAGATAGATAGATTGATTGATTGATTGATTAATTGATTGATTTGATTAGATTTGATTAGATTTGATTAGATTTGATTAGATTTGATTAGATTTGATTAGATTAGATTCCTTTACATTCAGACACAATTTTTTACAATGATAACTTCATTAGGAATTAACAAACGTTATCTTTGCTAATGCTAAGTCCTGATCAAAGACTGGGTCGTTCAAAGGACACGATTGTTGATTCATTAGTGAGCGTTTCAACAGTTGTATTTCTATGTTTGTGTGTGTTTTCAACTGATGTGTGCGCGTAGGTTTTGTGTAATCATGACCCAGTGTTTGTGCAGCTGTGTATATTATCCTGTGTGTGTTTGTGACTGTGTTGTGTGTAGTTGCAGCGCTAGCGAGCCTAATCCCCGTGTTTCAATACAGAGCGATTAGAAGAAGATCATAGTGTTGGAAGCATCCACCGCCACCCTCCTTTCTCCCCCTCCCCCCCAACCCGCACAAGTTCTACCCTGTCCTGTTGTAAAATCCCCGGCATCCGAGCCTCTAATTATGCGTCTCTCGTGTGAGCGATTTCTGAGCGAAATGATGACGTTTCACGCTCTTTTTGTGTGTCATTTTTTGTCTCGCTGCCATCTCGTGTCAAAGCTCGTCAATAGTTGACTTATTGTCACAAAGTGACACAAATGGGCAAAGCTACAAGAAAAGAAAAAAAAAACGAATTCTGTACGCATTTTATTTGAGCTGATTCAGCAAATTTTAAACATTTTGAAACTGGAAACATTCTCAAACTAAAACATTCTCAGACTGAAAACATTCTCAAACTGAAACATTCTCAAACTGAAATATTCTCAAACTGAAATATTCTCAAACTGAAAGCAATCTCAAACTGAAAATGTCTAACTAAAATATTCTCAAACTGAAACATTCCTTCCTGAAACATTCTCAAACTGAAAAATCCTTAAACTGAAACATTCTCAAATTGAGATTTTTTCAAACTAAAGCATTTTCAAACCGAAATAATTTAGACTTAGTGGCGCCAACATTTTTTTTTCATCCTCAGGGTCAAATAAATTTCTGACTCACGCGTTCCGGGCCTCAAAGAATCCTCTAGTCCAGGGGTGGGCAAATTACGGCCCGCGGGCCACATGCGGCCCGCCGGAGTGTTTTATGCGGCCCGCCGACACCTACAGAAGTCAAGTGTGCCCACTGTATATACTTATAAAAATGCAAATATATCCTATACTCTTAAGCGAGCAATTCTTGTATGTATGTATGTATGTATATATATTTATATTTATATATATATATATATATATAAATTTTATTTCGAAAACGGCTCTAACGATTTTCTTTAAAAGTTCACGGTATGTGCATAATAGTGAGAAAAAAATTCTCAACTCATTGGCCACATCGGGAAAACTCGAGGTCGACCGTTATATCGGTTTGAAAATGCCTCATTATCGAAAAATTAATTTTGGCTAGAATGTTTTATGAATGAAAATTTTCCATGACGTAAACGGGAAAAACGCTGCTTTCGTCACTAGGCTTATCGCAGTACACTAAAATATTTCTTTGCAAACAAGAACAAATTTTAAAGAACCATTAGACCTATTAAACATTTGCGCACCATCTTACTGTAGATTAATTTATTATAGAACTATGAAAGAAAAGTAATGAAATTAAATGTGCCGATTTATGATTAGTTATTGTGTTTTAAGTGCTTAATAAATTGTTTACTCTTTAATTGCGTAGAGTGGTGTAAATACCTTTTACATTGTTGTTTATTTTGCTGGTGACCTCAAGTTGTCTCGTTCTGTGCTATCTTCTATGTCAGCTAAGGCAAGTTGGCGCCTAAACTGGTCTTTTAAGCGTTACGGTGTTACGTCGACCACTTTTTAGCTCACCAAAAAAGACTGCCTTTGGCATACGTTCGTCTGAGATTCGTCTCCCATACAGGATACTGCTCTGTCCAGCGTAACTGTCGGACTTAAAGAATTCCATCTATACAAAGGACGCGGATACACATTTGAGACCAAAATAAAATCTGCTGCCGAGGACAGACGCAGACGCTAAAAAAAAATCTTAATCGATCACCGCGGACAATGGTTATGCTTGCCCTGTATGTGGCAAAATATGTAGGTCACAGCTGCAATCCTCATTAATTTTCGGACTCGAAGACAAGCCTTATTATTATTATTATTTTGCTGGTGAATTATTACCATGTGTTCATGCTTCGGTGTCTACTGTCCTGTACCAAAACAAAGGAAATGGTCATAACACAGCTTCCCTTACTTGCGAACTTCTTATAGTCCCACAGTCAGGCTGGGCAGGGCACGTATCCCATATGGGGGACGAACATATTTTTCGGCGTAACAGAGGTGCCCCACGGAAACGTTTCTTTAGAAAACTAATGCAATGATTTAAGTCTATTAAGAAAAAATTTGCCATTTTACTTTGTCACAAAGTGCTTATTTTACCCCATAACGTAGAGATTTGCGTCACTTTTCGTACTAAAGTGACGTAAATGAATGTATACTAATTCCATAATTAAATGTCTGAACGTAACCATCTGAGAAGTAACACTGCAAAGACTTTCTTCCAAGTCAATAATAGTAAACCTACAATAGTTTTACGTAAAAGAAGCATTGTAAAACTATAAGACGGATGTGAGATGTGGTTGGTCTAGACTATAGGAGGACTTAAGAGACTTTATATTTAATCGCCATGTACAATTACATTTAGAACTAACAGAACACTAAAGCAACTCTTCAGATTAGTAATCTTTATCCGATCGTTCATTTTCGTAATTACAACAATAGCCCAATAGTTTTACGCGAAAGAAGCAATGTAAAACGTTAAGACGTGAGCTGTGGTTTACTATAGGCCTACTGTTGGGGGGACTTTCTATTCAAATCGCCATGTACCATTACATTGAGAACTGACAGAACGAAAAAGCTACTCTTCGGATTGAGTCTTTACCCCATCGTTCATTTTCGTATTACAATTACAACAATATTACCAAATTGACTTCGGGTATATATCCTTCCTTCACAAATTGTTCATCCGAGCGAGGCTCGGTCACCTGATATTTAAAAATAATAAAAATATAAATTATTGAAACTGACATTATAAAAAGTTTCAAGCAAACGAAGACTATGCTTATTGGCTATACATCAATACACTCAATTCAAAACACAATCTCTGATCAGTTTTATTCAATGCTATGAAGAACTGTGTTGAATGTTGAGTATGCTTGGAACAAGATGGCAAGGGTGATAACTGGTGGAGCTCGATCTTTGACTGAGTAAAATGGTTTGTTTTTTTTATATCCCAACCATAATCTTTAAACAGGAAAGTTTGCACAAAGCTTCATAAAATTTCGTCTTCATAGTAGCATAATGCATAATAATAGTCATCAAATGTATCATGACCAAAACTTATCAACCTTAAGTAGTTCCGATTATGAACAAACTAATTCAATATGTCCATTACATGAGCATGGGTACGGTAAACGAGAACAATGTAAAATCTCCAGGAATAAATTGTTATGTTACTTGAAGGACATTGACTGTGACCTTGTTACCAATACTTCTAATGAAGCGTGGAAGGCAGATTTCATGTTTCATAATTGCCATTGCAATGAGCCCCTTGCATATGAAATGTAAATGGATGTTAAATCTTTTCAAACAAGGCCTTCCCAAATCTACAAGCAAGCAAAAAGAAAACAGATTTTGTCATTTTCCTTTGCAGAAAGATGAAACTATTTCTAGTGAAATGATTAAAAGTACAACACTTATTTAGATTCCTTAATTGTGCAAATTTATAAAAGCAAATTTTAAGACGTCAAGAACCGGTTTCCAATACCATTAGCTCACCATTTAGCGCAGAAGCTGATTTAGCTTCAGAGGACATAACTCCGAGCAAAGAGAAGTTCCAGTCAGTACTTCCACAGGAGTCATATGAGTGCCAGAAGCTGTATGTCAACACTTTAAAAAATGTCCTGCTGTTCACACTCTTTGAGTATACATTCATCTGTTCTTCTTCTTCTTTGTTCTCATTTTACATGTTGAAGGGTTCAGAACAGTATTTAAGATGAACCGCGCAATGTTTTCCATATCAGGCAGTTCTCCGAATAGTTTTGGTTCTATAGGAGAGCTTTGGGGTCAGAGTCCTGTTCGGGTCTCTGATTTAGTATGCACCATTGAAGGACATGGTCAGCATTCTCTGGTGATGCACCAAAAGGGCAAGTTTCGCTCGTCCCGAAATTTAATTTCCGGAACATATATTGTTTCTTCCAGTGAAAAAGCATTATATTTTGGGTGGGGGGGGGGAACTAAACAAGTATAATTACTGGTCGATTTTGACTGACTGTAATTTGACAGCAGTCACAAGGGTAACAACTAGTAAGCTAGTTCCACAGTTCCGGAACATTATGCACGAGTGTAAAAGTAAAATACTGCACATTAAGTACAACTGTATATTAGTGGGGTTATTGTAATATAAAAAGACAACAGCAATAAAAAAAATTATTAATTGATTTCAGAAATTGCTACCTCTTCTTGTAAGTCCTTAACGTGGAGTGTGGAAAAAAAAGAAACGTGAATATAATACAGTGTAACTATGAATTAAAAGTTAGCTAGAGTATCTTTCTAAGTTGTATATACATATGCGGCCCGCCATTCCCAAATTTAAAGAAATGCGGCCCTCGATCCAAAAAGGTTGCCCACCCCTGCTCTAGTCAAACAGAACAGAGCGTCGGGGAAGAAGTTTCGAGGGACAAGTTAGCACTGAGTGAGAGCTGGGTCTGGCCCGCGGGCCTTAGGATTATTATCACTAATACAGAGAAAAACTTGCTTATGTTACAAGATCGATTACATAGACTATGAACTTGGCATAAACAACAGTGTTGTTGCAGACACACAGGTTGTCGCAGACACACAGGTTGTTGCAGACACACAGGCTGTTGAAGACACACAGGTTGTCGCAGACTCACAGGTTGTTGCAGAGACACAGGTTGTTGCAGACACACAGGTTGTCGCAGACATACAGGTTGTTGCAGACACCGAGAGATTGTGACATTTGTTTCAGACGTTTCTGTTACAAACTTGACAAACAGTCAAACATCCTGCTGGGCCGCAAGAGAGAGCAGCATTGAAAATCAAGGACCTTGAACTTGTCGTCAAAGTGGTTCCGAGTTCAAACGTAACCCCTCCCTCAACACACCCATTTAATTATTACAATTATCTTGATTGTTTTTGTTTGGCGCGTCTTTCAAGCTGTGACATGCGCAGTGCTCTCTGGTTCAAGCTCTCTTGTGAACATGTTTTTTTTTTTGGGGGGGATGGGGTGATATTGAGGGGGTGGGGGAGTATTCCGTGATGCCTTTAGGAACTAATTACAATTAGAAATAAAAAAATCCCCTGTCTTCATCAAGATTCGAACTACTCGAGCGTCCTTGTTACATTGCTAAGCAGTTGATATTTAATCAGCCTCACATCCCTACATTCTAAACCTGGACAATTAATCATTGATAATTACGTAGTGTAGAATGAAACACTGTCCTATCGGTACATACTTTGCTCTGTTTTTTACCCAACGTCTATGTTTTTTTCCCAAACTTCGATTTCCAATTCCGTCATTGGATACAGTGTCACACATCTAGCACGAATGTCACCCACATCGACATTTAAAGGGGTGGGGAGGTTGGGAGGTGGGAAGTATCTGAAAGATCACTAAATCTGTATGGAGGCTACCAGCCACTACACCATACGGTACAGTCCTCTACCAGAGGAGTAGCCCTGCCTACTCTCCAACCTAACGGAGCTTATCTAAGGCCCGGAATCAAGTCTTTACGTTCAGCCAACTCGGTGACCCCTTTTGTAAGCGATTTCTCAGCTGGGAGAAGAATATTGTTGTTGACTTCTGTCATGGTAACCTCTTGAAATGTACACGCGCCTCTTATAGTGAACCTATATATATAATTCTTTTTATGGCCCAACCATGTCTGACAGCACCAAAAGACATGGAAAGTCTTTATTTCTGCAAGTCGGACTAGAGTTACCCCACCTAACTTTTACGTCAAAAAAAAAAAGAGAGGTGGGAGAACAAGTAATCTACTCGGTATTCACCCGTCCCAATTAGCAGGGCCGGATATAACCATTGCGCGGCCCTGGGATACGGATAATAAGTGAAAATTAAGAATTTCGTATTTGAAAATAAATTCGTCTTTGCATTTTATTCATTCTTTACTTTACGAGACTTGCGCGTAGCGAAGTCATACAGTATATCATAAAAATTCTGCTTACTACACAGATCACGCTAAGTAGCAAGAATTACCAAATGTTTCAATCTATCTTCGAGAATTGTTGACCTCAAGTTATTCTTCATTAGTTTGAGGCGCGAGAAGCTTCTTTCACCAGATTCCACAATTACGGTCATTGTAAAATGTCGTTATTATTTTTTATATCGCGCGTTGGTTTGGCGATTTTTATGAGATCACAAAAGTTTTAATAATTTCCGAAGATTTCCAGGACGTTTTTGTATATTTTGCAATTTCAGGAAATTCCCAGGAGGCCGCAGAAAATCTGTCATAAGTTAAAAAAAAATGGTTTAAGTTAATAATTAACAGCTTAGAATTAGCGTGGGGCCAATGAAATTGCGGACCCACTGCGGTCGCATAGGTTGTGGCCTAAGGCCGGCCCTGCAAAATAGCGGCGTATGCTTCGCCGCGGGTTGACTAGTAGAAGAAAAAGTGAAACAGCAAAAACCTCCTAAACAATAAATCATTAGACTGGCTAGATTTCGTTAGTTCTAGACCTGGCTTCAGCCAAGTCATACAGTAGTAAAGGTGGTAGGCTGTTTTTCTGTCCAAATTCAACCTCATTAACAGTCGACCATAAAAACAAAAAAGCGTCATCTGCTGAAGACACGTCTAGAACGAACGAAATCTAGCCAGCCTATCATAGATAGAAAGGTCTGAAAAAGATACCTTAGGTTTTTTTGTTTTTATTCAACTTTAATACCTAGAAGTCTGTTTCCAAATGATGTCATGACAACGAAAGAGGTGAATCCGCCATTGTTACAACGCCAAATCAATTGATTAGCGATCTATTTTGAAAACAAATCTAAAGCAATTTTGTCCTCTACTCCTAAGAAAAACCTTTAAGACTAAGCTTTTAGAGTTGTCGACCTGCATTAAGGAAATGCAGGGGACAGTATCATTTACTCCGTAAACACTTTTATTTATGTAACAATCACTCCAACTAAAAGAAAACACGAAAAAAATGGATGTAAGACATATTACCTGAATTGCGTGAATAAATCATGCACACCGTATGGATGGTGATCCCCAAAGGGAAATCACCTATCTATACATAATACGGGATTTTCACACTTTCATATGTTTTTTCAGTTATCTGCCCTTTACATCTTACATTTGACAAATCTTATATCAACTCACTCTGTCTGCCTGGCGTGTATTTCTCGCGCACCCACTCTAAGATCAAGCAGAGACTTCGCACAATTATTCACACAAAGTACACAAAACATGAATCAAAAAAAAAATTAACAAATTAGACATTTAATTACTGGTGATTTATTATACAGCACAATAATAGGAAGAGAAATTAATACTTCAGTATTTAAAGATATGGCTAAATTTGTTGGGTTTGGTCCCCTTACATAATTGTTTCTCCCTCACAAATTTTCCGATCATGTTCATACTTTTAAAAAATTATTATTAAACAAAAATACTCATTAGTCTATTAATTATTGGTAATTAATTATTTTGTTTGATATCGAATAAAGGAAATAACATGTACATTATTGGTAGATATAGTTTTAAGGACGGAGTTCTTCCCCTTTAGATAAGCTTTCTTTTTTTTTTTTTAAGTATTTTTTTTTTTTTTTTGTATATTGCTTGTTAAGATCCTGTTCAGTAAGAAAGAATAAGAAGAGAAAGTGATATGAAGAAATGTGGTTGCATGCGCTGTAATGGACGCTATCGAAAAAAAAAACAATAAGGTAAGAAAATAGAACAAGCAATAGAAAAAAATTACTTTAAAAAAAAAACAAAGCTTATCTCAGGAAAATAACTGCTGATTACTGACATTTATCCGAAAATGGCAATGTTTAGCTACCTTTCTGATAAATAATACAAAATGAATTAAATAATACTAATTAATTGACTAATTGTTAATTTTTGGATTAATTCGTGTCTCGTCATCGGCTATAAATAATTATGCACAATTTGAACTTGATCTGAGAATGGATAGTAGGAGAAAAACCTATAAAAACCTATAAAATGTAATATGTGGATTAAATCCATATATACATCCACATCTCTAATTAACTAGCATTCCCTTAATTTCGATATAAAAAAAAACACTAATCCTTAATATTTAATTAATGAATTCGTTGTTTTTTATTCCTTCATGTCTTTTCACATACAATGAATAATTGTGCAAAGTTTAAATATGATCCGAGAGTGGAAAATGGGAGAAAACATGTTCAAACGTTTTACAAGACAGACAGAAAGACAGACAGAAAGACAGACAAAGTGAGTTTATGGCTTTGTAAAAAAATGAAGTTAGGGTGAAATTTAGTACGCAATAGTGAAAATAAACAAGATTAAGTAGACAATACTGAAAAGCCAATGTTACAACAGTACAACTAAATAGTAAAGTTTTTTGTTTTTTTTTCTAGAAGAGAAAGAATTGGATCCTCCATTGCTGAAAAGGGCGCTTGAATTATAACTTGCTTTATTCAAATAATTCGCTGATCAATACTTCCGTATACTGCACACTGAGTACTGCATAAAGCTTGCAATTTTCGGGTTACCTTCTCCGTATGCAAATCAACCATCTAGTTTGTGATAGATCATGTTACCGTCATTTTAGTTTTAACTCAAAAATTAATATTTGCTCCAGCCAAATGACAAATGCAGTGGCGTAGCTAGAGTATATGATGCCTGGTGCGATACCTCATCTTGATGCCCCCCCCCCCCAAAAAAAAAGCTAACTAAATAATAACATTGCAAAACCTTACTTATTTGTTTAAAATAATATGTATTCATTAATCAAATATTGTTAATTCAAAAAATCACTTTTACATAAACATACTACAAGTGAATTTTACTCGCTTTCTTGCTGGCAAAAGTATCAATAATTTTATCGAAATCAATTTGATTGCAAGTAATTCTTGATCAGTTTAACTTTGGAAAAACTTCTCTCGCATGTAGCGACGCTTACCGCAATAGTCAAAAATATGCGAATCGTGATGACGATATTCGGGACTAAATCATCTGCTGATATTTTTTTTTATAAATTTCATGAGCTCAACAGGTCCTTGTTTTGGAAGTTCGGAGGCTTCTAATGAAACTGTGAAAAACTGTTGAAGCCTCTTTCGCTTTAGCAGAAATTCGTTTTTTATCAATGTCGCTAAGAGTACTATTGAGATTGATTTCGACCTGAGTATTTAATAGCTGGAAAGGCGACAAAAATTCATATCTATCTGCTACATCATGAAGTTGCTCGAATCGGGAGATTATTTCTTGAACAATCCTGTCCAAGGTAGAATAAATTTCCCTTCGTAGCTCTTCTTTGTGTGTAAGTACAGAGTCGTCACCAGCACTGGCGGATCCAGGGGGGGGGGGGCGGTAGGGGCGATCGCCCCCCCCCACTCGGCCGACCCCCCCCCCCCCGAAGGGGGGGGCGGACGAATTTTAGTATAGAATTTACACAATTGGTATACAAATTTATTACTTATGTTAATAATATATACTAATTATTTATATTTCAACCTATTTTTTTTATTTTTTCGCCCCCTCCTCTAGTATGTTGACCGATTTGGTGGGGTCGGGAGGGGGCAATGGTATCAATCCCGACCCCCCCCCCCCATACACTTTCGAGTGGGGGAGGCGGTCCAATTTATTTGTAGAGATCACAGCTTGCTAACAGAATCAATTAAATATCTATTTGATTAAAACTTGTTATTGATATTTTAACCGATCTTTTTATTATGTCGTTCCCTGTTTACCGTTTGGTGGTGGGGGGGGGGCGAATACCTCTACTGCCCTTCCCACGTAAACCATTTGAGTCCTACTTTTATGGAAAAATCATAGTTTGTGAACAAAATTAGTTGAATTAATCTATAAATTTTATATTATGTCGCTCCCTTTCTGGTATCTTGGTCGATTCGGTGGGGTTGGGGGGAGGGCGATTGCATGTATTGCCCTTCCCACTCTAGCCCTCTGAGTGGGGGGGGGGCGGTCCTTTTTTATGGAGAATCATAGTTTGTGAACAAAATTAGTTGAATATCTATATAATATAAACTACGAATTGATATGTGAACCCATTGTATATTATGTCGTACCATACTCTAATCTCAAATTTTATCATTAGTAAATTTAAATGAAAAAAGGTTGCACCAGGTGGGAAGGGCGATATATGCAATTGCATTTCCCCCATCAGACAAACCAATACTTTTCTTTTAGTATTATAGCTTAGAAATTACAAAATGTAAAAAATCTGCCACTAATATAATTTATATATACTATAAATTAAATTCTTATATCGAGTCGCCCTACTTTTTTTTTATATTTTTAATGCCAAATGCAATCTTTAGCAGAAATTATTAAAGGAGCGAGGATTAATCGTTTTCATTCTACCGCCCCTCCCATTCCCAGAGTTTATGTAATTTCACATGAATTTATCATAATTATTTTAAGAAAGACTTTGCATTGGAAAAGTTAGAATTCAAACGAAATTTTTCAGTATAAGAATCATGATTGAGGTGAGCTCTAAACCGGAAAAAATACATTTATAGTCGCCTTTTCCCAACCTTTACTCAATCGGATATTTTTCTAGTTAAATAAATTTGGGACTATAACTCACAACTTATACTACAATGTTATTGAATATTATTTATCGAATAATTTTTTTTCGGCGTCGATCCTCAAAGCCAAAATCTAAATATGTGGGGTATCTTATCTTTTCAAGGAACAAATCGGTTTTATTTGCAATGTATTAAGGGCCTATAAATTCATATTAGAATATCTATCAAGTACAATATTATTCAAAAGGTCCTTTTTTTTAATAGTATGAATGATGAGCTTTAGGTCAGGAAAATGCGTTTCTGCAGTGAAGAATGCAAGAAACCGCTTTTGTCCTTTCGGGCTTCGCCCCGAACTCCATTGATGAATAATGAGCTGTGGATGTCAGGAAAATGCGTTTCTGCAGTAAAGAATGCAAGAAAACCTTTTTGTCGTCGGGGCTTCGCCCCGAACTCCATTGATGAATAATGAGCTGTAGATGTCAGGAGAATGCGTTTCTGCAGTAAACAATACAAGAAAATGCTTTTAGCGTCGGGGCTTCGCACCGAACTTCATTGATGAATAATAAGCTGTTGATGTCAGGAGAATGCGTTTCTGTAGTGAAGAATACAAGAAAATGCTTTTAGCGTCGGGGCTTCGCACCGAACTTCATTGATGAATAATAAGCTGTTGATGTCAGGAGAATGCGTTTCTGTAGTGAAGAATAGAAGAAAATGCTTTTGTCGTCGGGGCTTCGCCCCGAACTTCATTAATGAATGATGAGCTGTAGATGTCAGGAGAATGCGTTTCTGCAGTGAAGAATGCAAGAAAACGCTTTTGTCGTCGGGGCTTCGCCCCGAACTTCATTGATGAATAATAAGCTTTAGATGTCAGGAGAATGCGTTTCTGCAGGGTAGAATACAAGAAAATGCTTTTGTCGTCGGGGCTTCGCCCCGAACTTCATTGATGAATGATGAGCTGTAGATGTCAGGAGAATGCGTTTCTTCAGTGAAGAATGCAAGAAAACGCTTTTGGCGTCGGGGCTTCGCCCCGAACTTTATTGATGAATGATGAGCTGTGGATGTCAGGAGAATGCGTTTCTGCAGTGAAGAATGCAAGAAAACGCTTTTGTCGTCGGGGCTTTGCCCCAAACCCCACTAGGGAACCTTATAGCGTTGCCCCAGTTTTTCGCCGAAGGTTGAGAAATGCTGCTTTTTAAAATTCTCATATATATATATATATATATATATATATATATATATATATATATATATATATATATATATATATATATATATGTGTGTGTGTGTTCTGTACACACGTTTATGCATAGGGTTAGGGTTTACTGGGCGTTAGGGTTAGGGTTTGGAAAAAAATCGCCCCCCCCCCACTCCAAAGTTCTGGATCCGCTAGTGCTCACCAGGCATCTTTTTCTTATGGCCAACACGTTTTTGAGGTTCTGTACTGAATCTCAGATCTGAGCACCCTCTTTCGGCAAAGGTAATGCTGGCTTCAGCGATGTCCTCTCGATTACTACTTTAAAATGTCTCTAATGTTTTTAGTTGGAGTGAGCAGTCTCGAATAGACAATCCTTGTTTTTGAAGGTAGACTTGCGCATCATTAATTTCAGTTAATACAGGAGCCCAAAATCCAAGATAGGTGAGAAAACTAAAAGACTGAATAGCAACTAATAATCCACCTGCTTCAGATCTAGTCGATGAATTTTTATCTCTGCTATTTAATGTCTCCAGAGTTTCTATAATTTTAGAAAATTTATCCCTAACCATCTTGACGGCTTCTCCTCTGGCGCTCCAGCGGGTCTCAACTAAACGTTTAAGGCTAGTTCCGGTTATTTTGATGAGGATATCCCAGCGGTGTGTTGAAGTTGAGAAAAAGGCGTGTAAACGGTCCAGTGTACCAAAAAGTGTTACCGAATCGACTTCAGCTTCAGCAGCTCGAATTCCTGCTAAATTAAGAGAATGGTTTGAGCAGGCAATGAATAGTGATTTGGGATTGACTTCTAGAATACGTTATTGGACACCGTAGTTTTAACCTTTTATGACCGCAGCATTATCATAGCCTTGACCCCTGCAGTCCATTATGTCGAAGCCATCCGAACGCAGCGATTCCAGCAGCATGCTTGTCCTTTGTGTCGATGAAGTAAATAAAAGACTCACGAACCTGCACCCCGTCATTATCCATGACAACGTACCGTAAAATTTGGAAGTTTTGATCCAGCTTTGAGATGTCAGGTGTACTGTAAAAAATAATAGAGAAATATTTGGCTTGTTTTACTTGCTGTATGATTTGTTTTTTAACGTGATCCCCCAATATTGTAATACATTCATTTTGTATTTTTGGAGACATGTATGTATTCGGTCTGGAACAAAACTTAGTTCGAAGCACATGCTCCCTCAAGAGTGGACCGTACTTTGATAGTAATTTTACTAACTCCATGAAATTGCCTTGATTTTGCCTTTCCAACACTTCTTCAGCTCGCTCGCGATGCCCACGTAGTGCCAGATTTTGCTTTAGAGAGAACGAATGATGTCCAAGATTCTCTTCAGGTAGTCTCTCCAGGTTTTCGTCTCTTGTATAATCAAATCTTAGGCCTTGTTATCAATACTATTCCCTACTCTCAGGTGAACTTCAAGTTCCCTCCAAGCAAGCGATGACTGAATGTGAGCTCTGCTGGTCTCATGGTTTTCTATTTTCGGGGATAACCTCCACCACTCATTGAATCCATCTTTGGATTTAAATGAAGATTTGGTTCAGAAGAGTATGCAGGGAAAGCAAAATAAGGATTCTTTTTTTGGCGAATAACACATCCACTTTCTAAGAACTTTCTCGCCGTTTGACATTTGCCGGATAAACCAAGCCTTTGAAAGCTTTCTAGCCTTTCCTTTTGCTGATTCTTGATATGTAACAGATTTTCACCCTCTAGACTCTTTGATCCATGCCTTCAGCCGTTTCAATCAGAAATGCCGATTTCTCCTTCTGAGCTTAAAATGGTTTTGAGGCGTCAGCCAGACTATTCAGTCTTGAGCACTGTTCATCATT
Organism: Biomphalaria glabrata; assembly: GCF_947242115.1. Lineage (NCBI taxonomy): Eukaryota > Metazoa > Mollusca > Gastropoda > Planorbidae > Biomphalaria > Biomphalaria glabrata. The sequence goes on along the minus strand of NC_074719.1, from coordinate 36,215,536 downwards.
TTGTTTACGTTACAGTATTACAATTAACTAGTTAGTTAAAAAAAAATCCTAGAAAACAAAGGTTAGCTTATTTAAAAATATTGACATTACAATAGAATTATTTCCAAAAATTAAACTATAAAGAATCGTAAAGAAATGAATAAACTAAGACAATTATTTAGAGCTAGAGTTTAGTAATATATTTGTAAACTCTAAATCTAGATTAAACCAGTGGACCAAACAATGAAGTAAAAAAAGGTTGGCCTATCTTCTTCTTCTTCTTTATATTACAGAGCATTGATCAGTGTAGTAACAACATGTACCGTGTGTCCGAAATAAATTTAGTAAATTAGATTTCAACTGTTCTATAGCTTACATTGTATGGAAGAAATAGTCAAGAAGATGAAACAAAATAACGACATGACTAGTTTATAAATCGTTAGTTCATGTTTAAAATACAGTAGTTTAAGTTTGTTCGTGTCCATACAATTTGTCTTTTTTACTGAAACGCTCAGGGAAATAGGAAATTAATACACACTGGGGAAATTTTGGTGCCCCTCTCCACCTGGTGCCCTGTGCGGCCCGCACCCCCCGCACATTGGTAGCTACGCCACTGGACAAATGTATAATGCTTCCTTGAAGCACAAAACTCGCGTCTGTATTGTGGATACTAGTTAAGTTTATATGGGTTTTGTTCATTAATAATTTTAAAAAAAAAAAAAGCTATTACGCTGATATTTAAATAAGGTGCTCAAAGTGAATAGATCACTATATTCTATAGCAACCTATGACGTCAACCAATGGGCGGGTCTAAGCTTGAAGAATGTTGCCCTGCTGTTTGTTAGACGCTTCTGAAACAAAACAACAAGCCTTAAATAATACTAACTAAAGTATGTGATTAACGATCGTAGAAAGTTTACCGTGGCTGCTGGTCATTGTGCTGGGAGACGTTACACACTCGCGTGTGTTCAATCGCTTTATCATCGTGGTTAATAGCATCAATGCCCATCATGAGATCACGTCATTTCCTTCGCATACCCTTTGTATTGCCCTCCCCCTCCTCTTCTTTTCCAAATCACCCCTCCCTTCAGCCCGCCTGCCACTTAATCCTCTATCCTGTTACCTTTCATAATGTCATCATAATGTCATCATGGTGTCATCATCGCGACAATTTTGTTGGTATGTTTTGTTGTGCAATGGAGTCAGATCAAAGGCAGAAATTAATCATCCGTGAACTTAATCCCTCAAGCAGAAGACTGTCTCAGGGAAAACGCGGTCACCACGTGGCTATTTTATTACAATGTTTATATTAACTCACTCTGTCTGTGTGTCTGTCTGGTAAAAAGTTTGAACACGTTATTTCTCCTACACCCATTCTCGGATCAAGCTGAAATTTTGCTCAATTATTTCTTTTAACTGACAACACAAGAATCAATAAAGAAAATCAACCAATAATTTAATTAATTATTGGTAAGAAATTACTTTGTTTGGTATCCCAAACAAGGGAAATATATAGTACTTGACTTATATGATGGCGTGGTGGTATAAGCTGAACTTTATAGATTGTTGTCTGAGGCATATTACATGACTGATCAAAACTAATTGATACACTTTTTATTGTTGTTTTTGCTTTTTTAAAGTTTTTTTTTATTGTATTTTGCTTGTTTTTGTTTTTGTTTTGCTTTCTATACAGCTTGGAAAGAAGTAACAAGACAATGAGAAGAATTAAATTTTTTTGAAAGTCGGAGGTAAAAGGGGAGGGGGGGAGGTGTCATTTAGGAAACTTTTAAACATTAATAGTCATAAAATGATGGTTGTGACGGAAATTCTAACAATCTAACAGGGCTTGTAAAAGATGTGTAGACGTCTGCTCTGTGCTATGGACTGTTGTCGCGACGTTTCCGAATCCTGCCAGCTTCAACCCTCAGCCACATATCCCAGTTATCTAGCCCCGGCCTAAAGTCCTTCACGTCATTAAACTTTGTATGGTCAGCTGTGACCTCCCTGACCTCTTTCGTAAGCGACGCATCAGCTGAAGTCCTACACGTAGGCCATGACGTAATAATTCATTTTCGTAGCAACGTCTCGACCTGACCAAACAAACAGATCAGTTTGGAAAACGCTTTGGTTCAAAGAAACATTCAATTAAAGAGAAAAGATTCATATTACTTAAAAGGAAACAACTACAAGATGATAACTATGCAACTCTATAGATGTAAGATTGAAATGACTGAATTTTAACAAAGACATTTACAAATTTGATTAGAGTAACCCCAATAAACTTATAGACACTTCAGGGTAGAGGAATAAAAAAGTTAGGTAGCAATAACAAAACACTGGACCATAATTTACAAATACAAAATCAAAACCTACTAAAATACTTAGAAAGACACAAAGATATAGACACATTTCTTATACCGTATGCTAGGACAAATTCATATAAGTGTTCCTGTTTTGAGGTTACTCCCCCCCCCTTTTTCCAATTACTAAATTTCATGAGCGTAGCCAAAATTTGTTTTGCGTTTCCCCCCCCCCCCACACTCTAAAAATAAATAAATAAATAAAGCAGAACTGTAGTTAGTATTGATTTGTACAAGTCGCTGGGCTCCATTAATAAAATGCAGAGAATTGGTTCTCGACCGACACTTTTTAAAAAGAAGATTATCAGGACGAAGATTAATTACGGATGTATTTATTTATTTATTTATTTCTATACATGAGAGTTTCATCCTCGGCTAACATGACTTGATCTCCAGGAATAAATGACACACATCATTAGTATCAACAGTGTTTGTTGAATACCTTTTGTTTACAAGGAACAGATTTATAGTTTCAATGTATTTTTTGGGGGGGCTAAGGATTCCAGCAATATTTGTTATTCAACTTTATTTCCTGGTTTTCCTTTGTGCTTCTTTTTTTTTTGTTGCATATTGAGTCTAATCAATTCTTGGCCAGTTTGTTACCTTGAGTCAATGTACATGACCAGGTGAGTGCTATACGAGTTTATATTCTGACATTCTGTAGGAAATTCACCCCGACGTCTCTAATTGATAATAATTGTGCGATTGTGAAGGACTTTGTAGTGGGGCCATCTCGTGACCATGTGAAAACTAAACAGATAACTATTCGTAATCGTATGCAACTACACAGTCAATCTATAGCTTGGGCGCGTTGTGATTGGTCCCTGTTTAGATTTATCCGAATATAATCACTCTATATCTCTATACGAAATATGAGCCTTATCGTGCTTGTTAATAGCTTAATGTGTATTAGGAATGGGGCCTATTGAAGCATTTTAGATGGACACAGGCTATTACATTATTTCGGAAAATGAGTTAGATTAGTGTAACACTGTAGAGTCTGTAAAAGATCTTTATTTGAGACCACGGCCCCAAGAAAGCCCATTTTAAAAGAGAATATTACAAAATCTTTTAACAATTTAATACGAGCCTTGGCGGCATTTATGCGGCCCTTTCGGTGGTCCTACCGCCCCAAGAGCATTTGTCCGTTTACCCATGTAGCCAGTCCACCCCTGTATATACGTGTGTGTGTGCATTTTCATGCTATTAAAAAGTTTTATTTCAAAAACCTAATGTGCTATTCTTACTGACTTCGACCCTCCCGCGCCGTTAGGCGCATTTTGGCGGCAAGCTGTTTCCACAAAAATATGTCACTGGCAATGTCTGAAGCCTCTTCCCATCTGCTCTAAGGACCACCATGAAAGTTTGGCGCCAAGTTGTACTAGGATTGTCATCGCAACTCTTATTATGCGTAATTCATTTTGTCGGAGAGCATATCACGCAAACCATCGCCTCCTGATGTGGTCCGATTAATTGTTTCAAAATTCAAACACAAATCTCAAAAAAAAAATGTTTGGTTTATTATGAAGTCGAAAATTGAGCTTGACGTCTTCAAGGTGACCGTCAAATCAAGTTCAAGGTCAGAATAGTTAAACTCGCCGCGAGATTTTTAGGAGAATTTAGCACCCTCTTGGAAAAAATGTTTTTATTAGTGATATATTTAAAAAAAAATTATATCTTATTTTTTTTATAGTTTGTCCGTCAGAGTGTCCGTCTGTCTGTCTCATTTGGATTTCATAAGCTTAAAGTACCTTTGAGCGAGTCATTGTTGTGTCAAATGTCTTCGTAACAGGAATGGTCACTAAATCGTTTGTGTATTTTCTTAATGTAATTTTTTTTTCAGTTTGTTCATACATAAATAAAAAATATGTCCATACAGTCTCCACCCCTATTATATATCAATATCATCTTCAGTTAAAAAGGATTTCTTTCAATGTCACCCCTTAGTCATTCCTGCCACACACACACACATACATAGGCACACACACACACATAAACAAACACACAGACACACACATTCACAAGCACACATACACAGGCAAACACACTTTTCCAATTAATTTCATTGATACTCAGCGTTAACATGTGACAATAAGCAAGTCAACCCTCTAGGCACAAACTTATCCAATTAATTCTTTAATCTGCCATTAGACTAATGGCTGCCTCTCTCACCACACTTGAAATATTTATAATTCAATTTTCTGGCACATTTTTGGTTCATGTTTAATACAAACAGACATGGAGTCGTCTCCCACTCCTAGGGGAAATCATCATGTAAATGTAGGCCTAACACACAAAAACGTTGAAGAGTGTCAGCCATTAGCCAACATGAAGTGCAAGGAGAGTGCCAACTTTCTATTTGACTAATTAGGCTTATGCACGCTTTTCAGGTCGAGGACATTGGTACGGAAACAAAGCAGTTGTCAACACGAGTGCATAAATGCTAGCCATGGCCAGGAAGGTAGATTATAGAGGGCTTATTGGTTCATCTAATACCTTCAGTGCATGTGAAGGTTGACCAGATAACTAGAGCAAATTGTTTTTTTTTTATTCAAAGAAGCAATGCTTCATTCAATTTTACAAATCTTATAAAAACTCACCCTGTCTGTCTGTTTGTTTGTCTGTCTGTCTGGTGAAAAGTGTGTAAACGTTATTTCTACTGCAATCATTCTCGGATCAAGTTGAAACTTCGCACAATTATTCATTGACATAGAGTAGACATAAAACAATTTTTAAAAAGTAACAAATTAATCAATTATTTACTGGTAATTAATTTTTTTTTTAAAATAGCAACAAGGGAAGCTAATACCTTAGTATTCACAGACATGGCTAAATTTGTTGGATCCAGAAATGGGTGTGGGAGAAAATAACGTGTACACACTTTTTACAAGACAGACAGACATGCTGACAGAGTGAGTGGATATAAAATTTGTATACAACGAACGAATAAAATAGCCGTGCAGAGTTAAATGATCAAATTTCTATCTTTTCTAGCACAAATTAGTTTCTTTATTAAAGAAATCATGGAACTTTCACTCTGTGACTTTCAACTCTACCCACAATACACAAGTAAGTAACTAAGGAGATTTGATATGCAGGTCAACTGACAAGCATGAAGGCGTATGTATGTATGTATGTATGTATGTATGTATGTATGTATGTAATGTATGTATGTATGTATGTATGTATGTATGTATGTGTATGTATGTATGTATGTATGTATGTATGTGTATGTATGTATGTATGTATGTATGTATGTATGTATGTATGTGTATGTATGTATGTATGTTTGTATGTATGTATGTATGTATGTATGTATGTATGTATGTATGTATGTATGTATGTATGTATGTATGTATGTATGTATGTATGTATGTATGTATATATGTATGTATGTATGTATGTGTATGTATGTATGTATGTATGTATGTATGTATGTATGTATGTGTATGTATGTATGTATGTATGTGAATGTATGTATGTATGTATGTATGTATGTATGTATGTGTATGTATGTATGTATGTATGTATGTATGTATGTATGTATGTATGTATGTATGTATGTATGTATGTATGTGTATGTATGTATGTATGTATGTATGTATGTATGTATGTGTATGTATGTATGTATGTGTATGTATGTATGTATGTATGTATGTATGTATGTATGTATGTATGTATGTATGTATGTATGTATGTATGTATGTATGTATGTGTATGTATGTATGTTTGTATGTATGTATGTATGTATGTATGTAAGTATTTATGTCCCAAATAAAAATAAAAACCGTTTGACCAATCTTGATAAAACTTGGCCTAAATGTTCCTTAGATCATGGCGGAGACCGTAGGGTATGTTTAATGTTCCCCACGACCAGAAGGCCCTAAATATTATTAAAGAGCAAAACTTTTTAACAAATCGGGTAAACCCGTTTTCAGCGTATTTATATTAGATCAAATGAATATGTCGGCTTAACGGGTAAACCGATTTGTATACTCTACTTTTCGTGTCAAAACAAAACCGCGAAAGGAACATTCGCCATATTTGACATAGGTCTAAATCCAATACACTATATCAGTAATACACTAACTAAGGCCCGCAGGCCGCGGATAATATTTGGGTAGTTACTCAATAAATTTCAGTATTTAAAAAAAAAAATTACGCTAATTTGTGTTAATGCATCAACCGTTCCTCGCAGTAGGCCTACTATGTCAATTCCACGCTTATGTACAAACACCCTACCCCTCATCACGTTTTGATCTTTTTTTTTTTTTTTGTTTTTTAAACATATATCGATCTTTTTTGTTTCCACTGCCTTTTAAAGATAAAAAATTACAATATGAATAAATGGATATTGATTCTTGAAAGCACGCTAAGCCTAGCTCCTGCCTGTGTCTCAGGGCAACAGTTTGCTGACGTTGTGAGCAAATTTAAACAAGAAAAATACTTTTAAAAAAACAGGCTTATATTAAGCGTAGTTGCATCAATTAGTTTGGATCAGTCATGTAATTAAATTTGCAATAAATATAGAATAACAATAATAGATCAGTGCGATTAGTAATATTTTTTTACCAATGGTTTTTGTTTAGCTCAATTCGATGCTTTTAGCTTTCTCGATACACCCTGATCCTATTACTTGTCTGGACCAATTGGGAAAGAAGAAAATTTCTGTGTGTAGGTTATCGTAATCACTTTTTTTTAAATAAATTTTTTAAAAGTTTGAACGGCCTGAATTCGAACTCGAGGGCTGAAGCCTATTTAAGCCTCCTCAAAACAACACACTAACCACTGTGTCAGAGAAGTGCTTAAGAAAAAAAAACATATTTTTACTGTTATCTAGAATGTTAGTTTCAAACTTTAAAGTGGCCATCTATTTCGTTATATATAGTTTAAAGGGAACTAATTCAACTTATACCGCCACACAGGTCAAGTACAATTTCTTTCCCTTGTTTGATACCAAACAACAAAATTAACTTCCAATAATGAATTAAAAAGTTGGTTACTATTTTTAGCGGCCCCCGAAAGGGGAAAAGACGCTATCAGTTTTGTGCGAAATGTCTGTCCGTCTGTCCGTCTGACCGTCTGTCCGTCCGTCCCGTTTAGATCTCGTAAACTAGAAAACTAGAAAAGATATTGAAAATCCGACATCACAATATTTTAGACCATTCAAAGTTCTGATGCAACGGCTACTTTTTTTTTCTGAAAGCGAAAAATCTAATTTTTAAAATCAGTTATGCAAACAGTTTTTTAAAGAGAAAAAGCTAATTAGTATTCATTATATGTTAGACCTAAATTAAAACAAATATTAATCTTGTAAACTTCATTTTTCTGAACATTTTTATTATTGTGGAGTCAAAGTCTTCATAATATTTGTTTGGTCTTCTTTGTTTTAGCGGCCCCCGAAAGGGGAATAGACTATTACTTTTGCGTTGTCCATCCGTACGTCCCGTTTAGATGTCGTAAACTAGAAAAGAAATTTTATAATATTAAAAGTTATAATGCTACGGCTATTTTTTTCTTCAGACAATGAAATCTCAGTAGCTGACAGGAGTTACTTTATACAAAGTATATATAAACTCACTATGGTATACAGACAATACAGTACACGTTATGTCTCCCATTTATTTGTATTCACGGATCAAGTTGAAACTTTGCACGATTATTCATTGTGATTAGATGTGAGATGACAACACACGTGAATCAATACAAAAAATTCACCAATTAGTTAATTAAAGAGAGGGATTTTTTTTTGAAAGCGAAAAGGGCAATAAATCTAACAGTATTGAGAAGAAAAAAAAAGGTACAGACAAAAAATGGAAAAAATTAAACAACAGAACTGAAGAGGAAATGGCTCTTCTTGGTAAAGAAGCGGGAGTTGCATCAAAGTGATCTACAGTTTGGTGATAATGTAGAATGGAAAAAAAAAACAATGGACTGAATGTGTGTTAAACTGAGAACTTATGAAAGTGTCTTTTGCTCTAGATTGTTTTCATAATGTAATAAAACCTAGTTGAAACTTGAAAAAAAAAAAAAAGAGATTGAGGCTTTTCAAAACAATTAAATCAATTATAAGACTTCAATTAGGCCAGATGAGTCGCGGTAGCTGAGCGGTAAAGCGCTTCTAATCCTGGTGAAGACTGGGATTTTCAACTTCGGAATCCTTAGGCGCCTCTGAGTTCACCCAGCTCCAATGGGTACCTGATATTAGTTGGGGAAAAGTAAAGGCGGTTGGTCGTTGTGCTGGCTACATGACACTCCGTTAACCGTAGGCCACAAAAACAGATGAACTTTACATCATCTGCCCTATAGACCACAAGGTCTGAAAGGGGAACTAGTTAGGCCAGGTTCACATCTAACTTTGCATTCACTTGCACCTATCCTTTGATCTGCTGTACCGTTGGGGCACTACACAAGATCTGTCAACCTTCTTTCTCTATTCTTATCTCTCATTTGTCTTTGATATAATTTCATTGGGATGTTCTTTTTGAAAATATTGAAGCCTGCCTGGGTGGACCACTTCGGGGGCCGATTTTGAGTTTGTGTTTCCACACAAACTGTCTTTGTAATCTTGTTTTAATTTAATTTTTTTTTTAAAAATAGAAATAGTTGTGCGAAATTTCAACCTGATCTGAGATTGGGTGTCATGGTGTAGGAGAAATAACGTGTACCAAAATTGTACCAGACAAACAGACAAACAGACAGACAAAGTTAGTTGAATTTAGCTTTTTAAAAACGTAAATGCCTCAATGTCGAAGAAAAAACGCATTACAGACGCAACAAGTTATTGTCTTTGAATCCGAACATTCAGAATGAATGCTTTATTTCATATGGCTACGCAGACCAAGTTGCGACCTATATATTTTGCCACATCCGAAACAGACGGCTGTCAGGATGGCTGCCTGGTCGTGCGGTTTGCGCTCTGGACTGTCGTTCGGATTTATCGATGGTCGAGGGTTCGAACCCTGCCCGCTCTCGTCCCCCGTCATCCTGCGGGAGGTTTGGACTAGGAAGTAAATTATCTTCAACTCTGAAGGAACATCCGAAACATGTAAAACAAACATTTTACAGACAAAGACGTTGTCTGAAACGGGTCTATACAATTTCTCATAAGCATTTATCAACACAACATTGGCTCTTACAAAATTTGGTTTTCTTGTACTAAAACTGAGTGAGTAAATGAGACACTTAGAGAGCAGCGCTCCAGGCATTTAACCAAAGCCAATACCATAACTACACAATGACCATTTAATCCCCCTAAATGACACAGGCTCTTAAGGAATAAATTATGAATGAGAGAACCAGACGTAGCACTTGGTTAAGTGATCACATGACCTTTATATCAAGGGAGAGGCAACATCAAAATGAGCTATTTCCAGGAACGTAACATCATCGACTGTGTGTTTGTTTTGTTATTATTATTATTTTTATTTTTGATTTTTTTTTTAGATATTATCCTTCTCTCGATTAATAAAGAAAGATTTCATTCAGCAAAAACTAAATACAGTGTAACACATCTTTAATTCATGTTTGCTATTGGAGATTTCTAGATAAACAATATCAAGGACGCTAAATTGAATTTTTAAAGTTGCTAACTATATTAAAAGTTAAAAGTTTTAAAAATTTGGCCCTGAAGCTCTTTGTTTCATTTTCAAGTAGCCATAGAATAATCGGGAATATTGGTGTGACGTCAATGTTTGATAGTTCACCGAATGATATATCATACTAAACTGTAGAGTTACTGGACTTCATAATAAACTGTAGAGTTACTGGACTTCATACTGAACTGCAAAGTTACTGACCATCGTACTAAAAGAAATTTCTATAAATCAAATAAGAACATAAAATTAAAATGTTATATAACCTTGGTTAGGCCAATTATAGAATATGCATCCTCTATTTGGGACCCCTCAACTCAAGAAAACATTAAGAAACTGGAACAGACACAAAATAGGGCAGTGAGATTCATAACAAACGAATATTCACATTTGACTAGACTAGAGTAACACCTTTAGTAAAATCACAAAATTTAGAAAGCCTTCAGGAGAGAAGACATAATAATAAATTATCAATTACACATAAAACACTGAACCATAATCTTCAAAGACAAAAACAAAATATAAGATAAGATGAGATACTTAGATAGACAATGTAGTTGATAGTCAGCCCCAGTTCCCTTCTCCAGAATATCTTAAGATCGTGTAAGACCTGACTTTATTACTAAACAATGTGAAGACAACTAAATCATTCTTCTAATACAGTGCTGTTTTCTCAGATGTCAAGCTTATTGTAGTTGGCAGTTCTGGATAAGCTATAGCCTAATCCCCCGCCTTAATTGGGGGCCCTAAAAATGTTTTGAAGAAATAGCAACATAATAATTTCCCATGAGTTAATTACAAGGAGCCCTATATTTCATATTGATGAGTGCCTTATCTAGTCTAAATCCAGTCCTGGTATTGGTGAATGTGAGGGTCAAAGTTTTTGTTACGGTGATTCTTTATACAATCGGAAATGTGTCCGCTGAATATTTTTGAATAGTCCGGCATCTGTTGAAATTATTGGTAGACAAGCTTATATCACTTTTATTTTGTATATGTATTGGTTGAACAATGTATGACAAAAAAGTAATTAGACTAAACTTTAAATAAATTATGCCTTGATTGATTGCCTTCATCTCCACAAATGCACAATGATTGCAAGGTCCTTACATTAAGAGGATGTCATGGTAGTGAAATGTGATTCATCTCTAATGACTCGGCTCATTTCTTTTAAGGAAACTTGATAAGACACTTTGACTTTACTCTCGACCTTGGCCTAGCTTTGTCGTCTAGATCAGGTTCCGACAACTCCTTCTATAATTGACCATCACCACAAAAGTTTTTTCCCCTTACGTATTAGGTTTTTTTTTGTTTTTTTTACTTCCCTTGTCGAGAGTTAAATTTAATCATACATTGATCGGGAAAGTATTTGATTAAGGTCGTTTTAGAATGAAATGAGAGAGAGAGAAAGTGGGGGGGGGGAGTTTGAAATGGATAAAGAGAAAACATAGAGGAAAGTTTGAGAGTGAGAAAAGATAAAGGAAAGTTTGGGAGTAAAAGAGAGAAAAGATAAATAAAGTTTGGGAGCGATAGAGAGAGAAAAGATAAAGGAAAGTTTGGGAGTAAAAGAGAGAAAAGATAAATAAAGTTTGGGAGCGATAGAGAGAAAAGATAAATAAAGTTTGGGAGCGATAGAGAGAAAAGATAAATAAAGTTTGGGAGCGATAGAGAGAAAAGATAATGGAAAGTTTGGGAGTGAAAGAGAGAAAAGATAAATAAAGTTTGGGAGTGATAGAGAGAAAAGATAAATAAAGTTTGAGAGTGAAAGAGAGAAAAGATAAAAGAAAGTTTGAGAGTGATAGAGAGAAAAGATAATAGAAAGTTTGGGAGTGAAAGAGAGAAAAGATAATGGAAAGTTTGAGAGTGATAGAGAGAAAAGATCAAAGAAAGTTGGGGAGTGATAGAGAGAAAAGATAAAAGAAAGTTTGAGAGTGATAGAGAGAAAAGATAATGGAAAGTTTGGGAGTGATAGAGAGAAAAGATAATAGAAAGTTTGGGAGTGAAAGAGAGAAATGATAATAGAAAGTTTGGGAGTGAAAGAGAGAAAAGATAATGGAAAGTTTGAGAGTGATAGAGAGAAAAGATAATAGAAAGTTTGGGAGTGAAAGAGAGAAAAGATAATAGAAAGTTTGGGAGTGAAAGAGAGAAAAGAAAATGGAAAGTTTGAGAGTGGTAGAGAGAAAAGATAATGGAAAGTTTGAGAGTGATAGAGAGAAAAGATCAAAGAAAGTTGGGGAGTGATAGAGAGAAAAGATAATGGAAAGTTTGAGAGTGATAAAAGATAATGGAAAGTTTGAGAGTGATAGAGAGAAAAGATAATGGAAAGTTTGAGAGTGATAAAAGATAATGGAAAGTTTGAGAGTGATAAAAGATAATGGAAAGTTTGGGAGTGGTAGAGAGAAAAGATAATGGAAAGTTTGAGAGTGATAAAAGATAATGGAAAGTTTGAGAGTGATAAAAGATAATGGAAAGTTTGAGAGTGGTAGAGAGAAAAGATAATGGAAAGTTTGAGAGTGATAAAAGATAATGGAAAGTTTGAGAGTGATAAAAGATAATGGAAAGTTTGGGAGTGGTAGAGAGAAAAGATAATGGAAAGTTTGAGAGTGATAAAAGATAATGGAAAGTTTGAGAGTGATAAAAGATAATGGAAAGTTTGAGAGTGGTAGAGAGAAAAGATAATGGAAAGTTTGAGAGTGATAGAGAGAAAAGATCAAAGAAAGTTGGGGAGTGATAGAGAGAAATGATAATGGAAAGTTTGAGAGTGATAGAGAGAAATGATAATGGAAAGTTTGAGAGTGATAGAGAGAAATGATAATGGAAAGTTTGAGAGTGATAGAGAGAAATGATAATGGAAAGTTTGAGAGTGATAGAGAGAAATGATAATGGAAAGTTTGGGAGTGAAAGAGAGAAATGATAATGGAAAGTTTGAGAGTGATAGAGAGAAATGATAATGGAAAGTTTGAGAGTGATAGAGAGAAATGATAATGGAAAGTTTGAGAGTGATAGAGAGAAATGATAATGGAATGTTTTAGAGTGATAGAGAGAAATGATAATGGAATGTTTTAGAGTGATAGAGAGTAATGATAATGGAAAGTTTGAGAGTGATAGAGAGAAATGATAATGGAAAGTTTGAGAGTGATAGAGAGAAATGATAATGAAAAGATTTAGAGTGATAGAGAGAAATGATAATGGAAAGTTTGAGAGTGATAGAGAGAAATGATAATGGAATGTTTTAGAGTGATAAAGGAAAGTTTGAGAGTGATAGAGAGAAAAGAAAGAGGAGAATCACAACGTTAGAGAATGACAGGGAGAAGAGAAAAAGGAGAAAGAGAAAGTTAGTTGATAGCAAAATCGATGAGAGTATGTGTGTGTGTCAGAGAGAGAGAGACAGACAGAGAGAGAAAGACTGAGATAAAGAAAAAGATTAAAAAAAACAAGATTGGTCTATACAAAGTGACAGAAGTGGAGAAGGGGGTGTCCTGGAGAAGGAGGTGTCCTGGAGAAGGGGGTGTCATGGAGAAGGAGGTGTCCTGGAGAAGGGGGTGTCATGGAGAAGGGGGGTGTCCTGGAGAATGGGGTGTCATGGAGAAGGAGGTGTCCTGGAGAAGGGGGTGTCATGGAGTCTATACAAAGTGACAGAAGTGGAGAAGGGGGTGTCCTGGAGAAGGAGGTGTCCTGGAGAAGGGGGTGTCATGGAGAAGGAGGTGTCATGGAGAAGGGGGGTGTCCTGGAGAAGGGGGGTGTCCTGGAGAAGGGGGGTGTCCTGGAGAAGGTTTCCATGCTGCCTTTAGGTATTCATCAAATAAAACTCAGCTCGAGTCGGGATTCGAACTTGAGCCCCCTTGATAGGCAGAAAAAGAGCTTTACGCCACTAGGCCACATCTCGCGACCGACATTTACTAGAGCACAACAAAATTGCAAAGGATGCCCAACGATAGTTGCAGAAAGCAAGAGCGATTCGTCATTGTGTTGGCCGCACGACGCCATGGTTAATAGTCTGGCACAAATGACCACTGCTCATTATTTTCTGGCCTTATTTTTGGAGGGTAAGGTCTTGAGGGGAAAACTTTGTAAATAATTAAATGCCCGGAGCGATTGCCAACACGTTGATACGCGCATCTTCCTGATAAGGAACGTTTGTGAGTGATTGAGCGGGTGAGTGAGTGATTGAGCGGGTGAGTGAGTGAGTGAATGACTGAGCAGCTTGTCTGACTGAAAGAGTGTGTAAAATGTAAAAATTGAACACAGATTAATTTGAATGTGACGGAATCTCCCCTCCCCCCCCCCCCCCCCCAGTTGTCTATAAATAGACTCAAATCGATTCAGTCAACACCAATGTCAAAACAAACCTGAGGGAGGGGACTACCTAAAAATAGAACACCCTAATTCGCTCAGGGGAAGCTACTCATCTAAGAAGTAACGATAAATTTATTATTATGTTTAAATGTCTTTTTTTTAAATATCGAAGCTAGTAGGATATTCGAAACAGCAAAATAAAAAAAAAAAAAAAGAAAAACAGACTAAAATGTTTCACTGTGATTACTTTTAATGGCACCAGTAATGAGAATAGCCACAGTTAGGTGTAGTCTTCCCGTTCGTCCCTCAATCTGTTATATCAGACATCAATATCAGTAGAATATTTTTTGCGCATTGTTATTGTGTTGTTTTTTTTGCAGCATAAGCATGATAACATTTCCAATGTTCAAAATGATGTTATAGAAATATTTATGTATTACTTTTTGTATGTCTTTTTGTGTAGCGGTTACTGTTATAGAAAACTTTTAGTTTTATTAAATACAAACACTAAAAATAGCAAATTGTATGCAACTATCTTTAGACCTTCTTAAAGTGATATATTTTATGTAATGGGTTAAGTATGCAGAGAACAATGTAGAACGATCCCACGAAACACATAACTGCAATAGAGTTAGTATTATTTTGTACCTATGTAAGCCTACAAAAAAATTGGTTGTTATTAAAATAAATCCTTTTGAGGGGGAGGGGGGCTATGGGTTCTGTGTTACGAAAATTCTAGAAGGGGTACGCATATATCAAAAGTTTGGTAATCAATGACGTACTGGAGATGGCTGACTTTAATTGAACACTTAGTAAGGAGGTAGTTAGGACTGTGGTTAGTGGTAGTTTGTAGTTCAAAGTTGAAATTCGTTCTGAAAACGTCGAAACCTGTCTGTCTACTGTATTTCTGACCCAATGCGGCTGCATGAGTTTTTGTGATAACACAAACTCTCTTTCTAGTATTATTTGGTATCTTAGATGTAAACGCGACCGGTATGTACATAATAAACATATAATATAACTGGACAAACGCTGTCTTTTTACGTCTGGCAACCATTTGTACACATAGGTAAGTGCTACATAGATCTTAGCAGTATTCTGGGATACTGTGCCATTGTGTGTATGGGAGGGGGGTGAACGAATCCCGACAACTCTAGAAATCTAGTATTGAACTAAGTGAAAATGACAATCTTACGACTTGACCTATTTGAGAAAAGTTCATTGCTCCATTGTGCTACGCTTTATCGAACGACGTAACTTATAATCTACGCAGCACACATATATTATTTTCCTTGACCTTTATCAATTACTTTTTTCTCTCATAAACATGTCTTCCTGGGCAGGGAAATGTGAACAACAGATAAACCAAACAACAAAAACACTTACTGTTTGTTGCAGATTTTACCATAATTTTTTTTTTTAAACCTATAGCATTCTGGTGCTTGCTGGCTGAATGGTAAACAGCTTAGCTACAGAACCGAGAGGTCTTGGGGTTCAAATCCAAGTAAAGACGGGGTACTTGAGTTTCTAGATTTTAAGAATGTCTCTGAGTCCAAACATATCTAATGGGGAAAAGTTAAAAGGGGTTGGTAGTTGACAACCTCATTAACCCTAGGCCACGGAAATGACAGAAATAGATGACTTAAACATTATTTGCCCCATATATCGCAAAGTCTAAAAAAGGTACTCAACTTTTACAGACAATGTCACAGACAATCACCGGTCTTACAAAATCCTTCCTAAACAAATGTCCAT
Source organism: Biomphalaria glabrata (assembly GCF_947242115.1). Taxonomy (NCBI): domain Eukaryota; kingdom Metazoa; phylum Mollusca; class Gastropoda; family Planorbidae; genus Biomphalaria; species Biomphalaria glabrata. The sequence goes on along the minus strand of NC_074719.1, from coordinate 36,199,551 downwards.
ACCATCCATCTATTGTATTTATTTCTTTACAATTGAAGCACAAAATAATTCTCTCTCTCTCTCTTTTATTTCCATCTGTTATTGTTCTTGTGTTCCCTAGTTAAAGGTAGGCGTGGCCATAAAATGGTTATGTGAGCCAAGTGTTCTCTGATGAGGACGAGGCTGTGTACTTCTGAGCATCTTCCCCCCCCCCCATACACCCGTATACTCCTCCCTTTCCCATTTTTGTCTCTACGCCTTAGGTCAGAAGATCTCAAAAGATTCACGGTGGACAACGTCAAACAAATACCACCAGATCTCAGTATGAAGTATATGGGAATCAAAGTACAAAGACAAAAGAAACATCATTGGGCAAAGTATGTCACGTGATCAATGCAAACAGACAAAATGGTGCCTATCATCCTAATCACAAATGGACGCCATCTTTAATATCAACAATTTAACTCATGCCAAATACTTATTAAAACACTGCTAAAAATGAACTTACGCATCGACTTTAATTAACAACAATAAATTAACAATACCATATTTTTTGTAATACTAATGAATTTGTTGCTACCCCATATAGAATATATAGCCTGATGGCCCCATGTGGGAGCACCCAAAGTGCCCAAAGTTATAAGGACCTAATTGTTTTTAGAACCCTTGTCCTATTGGATGGAAAGCGGACTGGTTCATTCTTCCAGATAATTGATCGATGTTGGTAATAGGGTTTGAAGAGTAGAAAAGTGGGGAGGTGGAATGTGTGTGTGAGAGTAGGTGTGGGTGTAGGGAGGTGGAATGTGTGTTGGGGGGGGAGGAGATACGGGCTATGGACTGAACTGTTGTGTTACAAAAACAACAAAAGCCAAACCCAGACTGTTAATCAAATTTAAAGCCAGAACACTTAAACACACAATAAACAATACGTTTATACAATTAAGTTTTTTTTTAATTACAAAGAGAGTTTTTTTTTTTTGGTAATCATTGCAGGTCTATAGGGCAGATTTCAATATTTTAAGCAAGTTTCAAAAGCTACAAACTATCAGCATCCACATTCATCCCTCCACACATAAAAACATATGTGAGCGATGTGTTAATAACACGGTTGTATTGTTGTTGACATTTACTTCCTATTGGTGTCTCCATGTTGGTATTCAATGAACTGAGGACATGGTTCAGTGTGAAATGGTCTTACTGTTGTGATGAAGTAAAATAAAGTAATGATCCCCTTTCAGACCTTGTGGTCTATAGGGCAGATGATGTAAAGGTCATCTGTTTCTGTGGCCTACGGTTAGCAAGGGTGTCATGTGGCCAGCACAACGACCAACCGCCTTTACTTTACCCTAACTGATGTCAGATACCCATTAGAGCTGGGTGGATTCAGAGGCGCCCGAACGTCCCGAAATTAAAAATCCCAGTCTTCACCAGGATTCGAACCCCGGTCCTCAGTTCGGAAGCCAAGCGCTTTACCGCTCAGCCACCGCGCCTCCGTGTGATTAAGTGATCCTCAAAAAATTTTGTCCCATTTTTTTTCTTTGCCTACACACATCACACAGACACTCTCTATTTAGGTAACGTATGTTCCTTTGAGCTCCGCGCCAAGCTTGTTTCCTGTATTCTGAGCTTTAAAACAAAATGTATGAGGTGTTTACAACGCAATGTCCCGGTATTCTTCAAACAAACAAAAGTGCGGGTTAAATATCAAATTAACTATGTATTGAATTTCATTCATAGAGCCCAACCACTGGTAGGAAAACGGATACGCGACGTTTTAGCGTTTTGGCGCAGGTGTTTTGGTGCAGCCGTTTTGACGCGCAAAGTTCTGGTGATTATTTATAAAACACAAATTTTTTATAACAAACATTGTTGTTGTTGTTAATTTCACTATATTATTCTATAGTACAGTTTTTCCTAAACTGTTTCCTTAAGAGACATTTGGCTCACAGTATTTAGCCGAACACGTCCCATATCTTTTTAGAGAGATGTCGTGGTGGCCAACTAGTTAATTTTTCCAGTAGTTCTCGGAACACCTATTCAGGGCTCAGGACACTAGGGTTCCACGGAACATAGTTTGGGAAACACTGCTATAGTATATATAGTATACTTTCTCACCACCCCCACCACACAAAAAGTTTGAAAAAAAAATTACTATCAGTGAACGCATATTGCAAACTATGGATGTCCGCCTGGTCGAGTGGCATACGCTTAAGACATCGTCTCGATGGTCCAAGGCTCGAACTCTCTGCTCCGCAATTAACCGTTATCCTGTCTGAGGTTTGGGCTAGGTGTAATTAGCTTCCATGTTAAAAAACATAAACTACGAAAGGTCAAAGTTCTACCTGTGACCGCGATAAAGACATGATTCCCCAATTTCCATAAATTATAGGAGATGTGTACAAAACGCACAAGATGCCATTTATCCATTTTTTTTACGTTAGAGGTATTATACATTTAATACATCATTTTCGTGTGGACAAAAAAAAATTGCATCGATTTTTTTTTATATACCATCATCATTTCATTTTGTTTTTGGACAGTTTAGAAAATAGAAAATTAAAAAAAAATAAATAAAGGAACTGGAAGATCCTGCACCACGTGACCTAGAGATTTGAATGTCTTCATACTAAGACTGGTCATTGAAAGCCATAGAAGCGAGTTTCTAATTTCGATTCACTCATTGATAAAGAGAAAAGTCTTCAATCTCTGCAGACTAGAAAAGTTATTAATATAACAAGAATATTATTCTAATAAGAAATGCTGATTGCTCTATTTCTTTCTTAGTCTCTCTTTCTCTCTGTCTCTCTCTCACTGTCTCTTTCTCTATCTCTCTCTCCCTCTCTCTCACTGTCTCTCTCATTATAGAAACTTTTTTGTATCTGCTTCTTCCTATGTATCGCTATGTCTCTCTCTCTCTCTCTCTCTCTCTCTCTCTCTTTGCTCCCTCTTTCTTTCTCTCTTGCTTTCTTTTAATCACCCTTCTTTTCTCTTTCTCTTTGTCCTTACCTTTTTTTTTTGCATTTATTTTAACAAATCTTACAACTCACTGAGTCTGGTACCAATTGTTCACAACCAATTTTCTCTCCAACTTGCTCGGATAAAATTGAAAATTCGCACAATGTTTCGTTTTCCCAAACAAAACACGAATCAATCAAAAACTTAAGCAAATAATTAATTAATCAGGGGTAACTAGCGAAAGAAACAAATGACCATGACATCATCTGCCCTATAGATGGAAAGGCCTGAAAGGAAATTTTTTTTAACAAGCCTAATTAATTTAATTTGATATAGAAAAGGGAAATATATCTTACAGTATTGGGAGATGTAGCTGTAATTGTGTAGTTCTTTCCTTTATATAAGCCTTGTATTTTTTTTTAAGTATTTTTTATATTTAGCTTGTTTTCTTTCAGCTTCTTCTTTCTCTCTCCTTCTTCGTCTCTCTCCCTCTCTCTCTCTCTCTCTCTCTCATTAGATATATCTCATTCATTGAAACTCTCTCTCTCTCTCTCTCTCTCTCTACCTTTCTTTCTCTACCTCTCTCTCTTCCCCCTTTCTCTTTCGTTGTCTATTTTTCACTCTTTGATTCTACAATTTCTACCTGTTGTTCTTTGATTCCCTCTCTGTATCTCTCTCTCTATATCTGATGTGTTGTCTCTTTATTACTTTCTTATTCTCTATTTCTCTCTCTCTCTCACTCTCTCTCTCTCTCACTCACTCTTTCACTTTTCCTCCAACGTCCATAGATGCGCACACATTTACTCACTCTTTCTCTCGTATGAAGCTTACTTACAGAATCCAATGGGTGGGTGGGGCTATTGAAACACTCTTGTTAATACCGCACACACCCTCGGGCGGCATTGGCAAATCCATACAACAAAATAGTGTTTCTTTATATTCTTTTTTTTTCTCTTGCCTTGTTACGTGTTATATTTAAAATATAAAATATGCGGATAGTTGCAAAGCTTTTCTTTCATGAAAAGAATTCTGATAAACCTAGAAAAAAAAAGTACCGTTTTGGTTATACACTCCCACTAAAAATGACTATGATGCTACCTCTAAAATACTTATAATGGACCTACTGGAAGCAAACTGTGGCAATTATGTAAATGTTAACTTGTCTATTATTTTAAACAAGCTGCCAAAACTAAAAAATAAAATGATACATAACTTTAACTTGATTACAGGAATCTTGTTTGGGCTAGCTGGCTCAAATGTCTACATAATAATAAGGTGTTTGATCCTAATCACTTGGAATTAGCATTTAGAAAAATAATGGACTTTAGGGTAGAGAATTATCTAGTTTGATTTTCATATACCTGTACAATGCTCATGTAGTTTTTCCGTGAAAAAACCACAAAGGAGGCAAGATGGCCCATAAAAGAGGCACATAAAGCCCAAAAAAGAGGCAAAGAAAAGAGGCATAAGGCCCAAGGATTCCTATGATGATAAAGCTAAAACTGAATAGCGCAAATTCTGAGGTTTCCTTTTAAAAAAAAAAAAAATGCTACCTCTAAAATACTTAAAAATCTATAGTAATACGTAAATGAAAGCTTATACAGGTGACATATCTAGCACTTACGAAAATATGAAAACAAAAAGAGTTTCAAACATTACAAAATAGGGAATCCAAATTTTACCTTATCACTACATTAAATTTTTCAATAGCTTAGTGCCTTTATTATCTCGACCTTCATATGGTTCTTTAGATTTACTTGCAAATAATGTAGATGATAGATAGATAGATAGATAGATAGATAGATAGATAGATAGATAGATAGATAGATAGATAGATAGATAGATAGATAGATAGATAGATAGACAGACAGACAGACAGACAGACAGACAGATAGATAGATAGATAGATAGATAGATAGATAGATAGATAGATAGATAGATAGATAGATAGATAGATAGATAGACAGACAGACAGACAGACAGACAGACAGATAGATAGATAGATAGATAGATAGATAGATAGATAGATAGATAGATAGATAGATAGATAGATAGATAGATAGATAGATAGACAGACAGACAGACAGACAGACAGATAGATAGATAGATAGACAGACAGACAGACAGATAGATAGATAGATAGATAGATAGATAGATAGATAGATAGATAGATAGATAGATAGATAGGATAGATAGATAGATAGATAGATAGATAGATAGATAGATAGATAGATAGGATAGATAGATAGATAGATAGATAGATAGATAGATAGATAGATAGATAGATAGGATAGATAGATAGATAGATAGATAGATAGATAGATAGATAGATAGATAGATAGATAGATAGATAGGATAGATAGATAGATAGATAGATAGATAGATAGATAGGATAGATAGATAGATAGATAGATAGATAGATAGATAGATAGATAGATAGATAGATAGATAGATAGATAGATAGATAGATAGATAGATAGACAAACGTATAAAATAATAAATATCCATCTCGGTAACTGAGGTCTATAGGTAACTCCATCATTAGAACCCGTTTGTGACATTGTGTCGACCTTGTCTCGCATCTAGATAATCAAGGGATGCAATCAGTTTGTGACCGTCTAGTATTTTGAACTTCTCTGATATCTAGATAACCAGGAGGATGTCAAATATTCGTGACAGTTGCATGGGTCTCCTTTTTTTTAAAACAGTCAAGGGCTCTCTTAAAGCACACAAGAGAGAGAGAGAGATCTAGAGAAAGATACTGAGAAAGAGTTATTGAGGTATAGAGTGATAGGTAGAGAGAAGACACACCTAGAGAGAGACACACAGACAGGCAGCCAGAGACAGAGAGACAGAGAGAGAGACCGAGGGACAGAGACAGAAAGAAAGAGAGAGAGAAAGACTAAGAAAGATATTTTGTCTCGTAAAGAAGAAAGTGTTGTTTGTTTTGTATTTGCTTTGCTTAGTGTCTCGGAGTGGCAAATAAACCCACAGATCTATTAGCTTGACGTGAGAATGAGAACACTGCAAAGAAACTCGGGACACTTTTACTCATTACGACAGCGTTTTGTTCAGCGTACTAAAGCTCTTTATGTCATTATTAACAATGCAAAACGAAGATTATAAGTTCCCAGATATTTTGGTGACACTAAAAATTAGATATCTAGTCTTTCCACCCCCACCCTCCTCTTGCAATCTCCGTTTACAAAGGATAAGCCTCATTAGAATATTTTATAATTATTTCTGTTTCGTTAAAGAAATTATCTCGAAAGTATTTTATTTTAACCTTCCTGGTACATTATTAGTTGTTATCCCATCCTGACACTAAGGACTTATAGACATGCACACAAACAGGGCCGGCCTTAGGCTACTGCAACCTATGCGGCCGCAAAGCCGCACTTTCATAGACCATCTAATTCTAGATTTAAATTATTAAATTAAACCATTATAACATATATTATAACATTTCCGGCAGCCTCCTGATTTTCCAGGAGCTTCTGGAAATCTCCTGAAATTGCAAAATATACGAAAAAAGTCCTGGAAATCTGAAATTATTAAAATCTCCTGAAAACTCATAAAAATTTATATAGACAAAATGTCATTTCAGGGTGTCATTCAACGCCAATACTAAGCACAATAAAAAAAAACGACATTGTCAGCTTTCATTTAATAAAAATGTAACAAAAGGACGGATTTATTTTTTTCTAATACAAAATCTTAATTTTTACTTATTATCCTTATCCTTACCCTGACTGGACCCCGAGCATTCCATTTCGCATAGGGCTCTGCAATTTTTAGAACCGGCCCAGCGCACAAATGCTCAGCTATATACATTAAATGGAAAGTAATTAAAACTCTACCTTGAAATCCTGATAGCATTCACTTCCTTCTGAATCGTATTGAGAACAATACTCCAGTAAGGGTTAATCACTCTTGGTATATTAATGATTAAAAAACTGCACTTAAAACATCTCTGAAAAATTACTTCCCCTTATCGAACGCTTTTCGTCCGAATGATAATCCACGCTTTGCTTAATTAATTGAACCTACAACGTAAACAAACTGGTTTAGGAAATTCCCGAAGATTATTTTGGTGCGAGCTAGAAAACACAGCGCTTGAAACACGATACCACATGCGGGAATGATTAGAAGCACTAGTAATCCTTTGTTATGAAAAGTATAATTCCACTTGATTTATGAAATAAAACACACACACACACTCACACATCAATACCTGCGCTATCACGTGACATTGAAAATGAGAACACGCATGGATTAAGCCGCGCAGAAACATAGAGAGAAAAAAAACACCTGAAGTTAAAGTCGGCATGTAGATAAAGATATAGATTTGAAGAAACAAAAAATACAATGATGAGTGAATTACGAAGTCGCGCTCACTCAGCACGCACTGAGCATGAGGAGAGAGAGAGAGGGGGTGGGGAAGGGGAGAGGGCCTTTCGACTCACGGAATCTATCAAAACAGCGATGTTCGTCATGGCATTACTACGTGACAGAGACACGAGAGAGAGGAGAGAGAGGAGAGACAGAGAGGTTGGGGGGGGGATGTCACCGTGGTGTCTTAGCTGTCAGCCGTGCAATCATCGACTCAAAGTCTTGGATCTATTTACTCCTTTTAGCCCACACACGCACACACACATTCACTTTCACATATGCTCACACGCAAACACACCCTCTTTTCCTAGCTACAATGTCTCTCTTTGTTACAATTCTCTTTTGTCTTTTCTCTTTGCCATGATTATTTATCTTGTTGTGTTAATTATCACCCCTGCCTTATCTTAACTTTAAAAAAAAAAGTATATAGATTCAATCTATATATATATTTCATTTTCCCTTGCGCTCACCTGACAATTTTCCACCTGTCTTATCAATTATTTATTCTTAATCTCTGGGACAGATTGACATAGCTGCATGAAAGGAGAGGTAATTCATGTACGCTGTGCTCCAGATAATATTATCTCCCTTTGAGACCTGGCCCTTTTTAAAGGGAGATTATGTTCAGTTCTGAGACTGATGTGACTATAGGTATTGGGTGGAGGGGAGTGGACAGTGTGGGCCAGTCCAAAAAATTGTATGACCACACATGAGACTTGACCTCTTTGTTTGTAGATGTGTTTTGAAACCACAAACGTTTAAAGTATCTATATTATTTGTTAATACAGAGTTGTACAACACCATATATAACTAACGTGGTATCGAATATCTCTGTCTCTCTGTCTCGCTCTCGCTGACCCTTGCCACATACATACATATACATATACAAATATATATATATATATATATATATGTTTTTGTTTGTTTTACATGTTTCGGATGTTCCTTCAGAGTTGAAGATAGTTTACTTCCTAGTCCAAACCTCCCGCAGGACGACGGGGGATGGAAGCGGGCAGGGTTTGAACCCTCGACGGTCGATAAATCCGAACGACATTCCAGCGCACAAACCGCACGACCAGGCAGCCATCTGAGGTAACTGAACTGAGGTAAAGATGCATCTATAAAACTTAGCTTTGTTAATCTTATAAGAGCCTGTGAACTGAAGTCAAAGGATTGGATGTCACACAACACCAAGGGCACAGTCTTACTCTTACTTAACACATGAACTTACTTGATACATGGATTTACTTACTTGACACATCGACTCACTTGATACATTGTCTTACTTGACAAATGCACATACTTGACACATGGACTTACTTGATACAAGGAGTTACTGGACCCATGAACTTACTTGACACATTGCCTTACTTGACACAGGAACTTACTTGACACATTGTCTTACTTGATACATAAAGTTACTTAAAAGACAGAATTACCTGACACTTAAACTTACTTGATACATAGACTTACCTGACAAATACACTTACTTGACACAGGGACTTGACATTATGACACTCGGGGTTAAAAAAAAAATTTCGACATGAAACATACAATGGACGAGATAATTCTGCGTGGGTTTAAGATGTATGGGAGGAAATGAATTGAACAATGGGGACATTTTGTACCATGACCTAAAGATAATAATTTTGAAGGCTGAACACGTAATGGGAAAAGAAGAAATAGAAAGAAGGAGACAAAGGAAAAGCGATAAGAAGACAGGAGGAAAACAGGAAGAAAAGACAGGAGGAAAAAACAGGAGGAAAAAAACGGGAAGAAAAGACAGGAGGAAAAGACGGGACGCTAAATACATCAAAGTATTACCTTAAACGATTTTCTCCGTTTGAAAATACAAGAGTAAAGGGAAGTAATGTGTCTGCCCTGTGAACGACCTAAATATCACGATTGGTCATGAAAAGGTCAATAAAAAACTAAAACTAAAGAAGACGTGTTTGATAAAAATTAAACAAAAAAAAAAAAAGACCCTGACGATCTTGAGAGATAAAACAATGATTAGATAAATAAAAAAAAAAAATTCTAGTAAAAGGAAAACACATTTAAAAAGTTAAAATTTAAGATGATAAGATACGAATGATAGAATGTCTGCCAGGGGCTTCAGAATCGGTCACACTCAAAGTGCACAGTTTGGTGAGAAAAAAGGAAGAAAAAAAAACACTTTAGAGCGAGAGAGACAAGAAAGAATTAAAGATTTTTTTTTAATGCAACGTAAAGATGCAATGCAAAGAAAGAAAACTAGAAACGCTCACACCGGAACCAACAAGTTGAAATGTGACTTGTAAACTAGCGTCACATTCATTATATCTCTGTCATCTTTGTTTGCAGCCAACGAAGGCTTCGTGACCTTAACGTCAAATGCTTTAAAGTTCGTCCAATATTTATGTTTAGTAAATGTCTCTATACTGTTCCCTAGTACTGTAGCCGTAAATTTCTGAATATTTTTAGTTTAATTAAATTAAAAACTTGTGGAAACAATAAAAAACAACACATGATTGTGGTTAAGTTGTGTTGTTGAAACCACTTGGAAACATAGCAAAGAGGATCCAGTTCAAATCTTAAAGAGGAACTTTAAAAAAAAAATTCAATCGGAGCGCTGAGCATCACCATTTTTTTTAGACCGCTGAGAAAGATTTCTCGGAAAGGTTTGGAACGAGAGCTGTTCAACACTTGTCTTGTCTGAAGGTTTCATATTGTTT